>NC_057394.1:66986538-67129518 GCF_019320065.1 Cervus canadensis | reverse complement strand
TGTGTATGGTGTTAGAAAGTGTTCTAGTTTCATTCTTTTACAAGTGGTTGACCAGTTTTCCCAGCACCACTTGTTAAAGAGGTTGTCCTTTTTCCATTGTATATCCTTGCCTCCTTTGTCAAAGAAAAGGTGTCCATAGGTTCGTGGATTTATCTCTGGGCTTTCTATTCTGTTCCATTGATCTATATTTCTGTCTTTGTGCCAGTACCATACTGTCTTGATGACTGTGGCTTTGTAGTAGAGTCTGAAGTCAGGCAGGTTGATTCCTCCAGTTCCATTCTTCTTTCTCAAGATTGCTTTGGCTATTCGAGGTTTTTGTATTTCCATACAAATTGTGAAATTATTTGTTCTAGTTCTGTGAAAAATACCGTTGGTAGCTTGATAGGGATTGCATTGAATCTATAGATTGCTTTGGGTAGTATAGCCATTTTGACAATATTGATTCTTCCAATCCGTGAACACGGTTTATTTCTCCATCTGTTGTGTCCTCTTTGATTTCTTTCATCAGTGTTTTTATAGTTTTCTATGTAATAGGTCTTTATTGTTTCTTCTTTAGGTAGATATATCCAAGTATTTTATTCTTTTTGTTGCAATGGTGAATGGTATTGTTTCCTTAATTTCTCTTTCTGTTTTTTCATTGTTAGTGTATAGGAATGCAAGGGATTTCTGTGTTAATTTTATATCCTGCAGCTTTACTATATTCGCTGATTAGCTCGAGTAATTTTCTGGTAGAGTCTTTAGGGTTTTCTATGTAGAGGATCATATCATCTGCAAACAGCAAGAGTTTCACTTTCTTCTTTTCCTATCTGGATTCTTTTTACTTCTTTTTCTGCTCTGATTGCTGTGGCCAACACTTCCAAAACTATGTTGAATAGTAGTGGTGAGAGTGGGCACCCTTGTCTTGTTCCTGATTTTAGGAGAAATGCTTTCAATTTTTCACCATTGAGGGTAATGCTTGCTGTGGGTTTGTCATATATAGCTTTTATTATGTTGAGGTATGTTCCTTCTATTCCTGCTTTCTGGAGAGTTTTAATCATAAATGGGTGTTGAATTTTGTCAAAGGCTTTCTCTGCATCTGTTGAGATAATCATATGGTTTTATCTTTCAATTTGTTAATGTGGTGTATTACATTGATTGATTTGTGGATATTAAAGAATCCTTGCATTCCTGGGATAAAGCCCACTTGGTCATGGTGTATGATTTTTTTAAATATGTTGTTGGATTCTGTTTGCTAGAATTTTGTTAAGGATTTTTGCATCTATGTTCATCAGTGATATTGGCCTGTAGTTTTCTTTTTTTGTGGCATCTTTGTCTGGTTTTGGAATTAGGGTGATGGTGGCCTCATAGATGAGTTTGGAACTTTACCTTCTGCAATTTCTGGAAGAGTTTGAGTAAGATAGGTGTTAGCTCTTCTCTAAATTTTTGGTAGAATTCAGCTGTGAAGCCATCTGGTCCTGGGCTTTTGTTTGCTGGAAGATTTTTGATTACAGTTTTGATTTCCTTGCTTGTGATGGGTCTGTTAAGATCTTCTATTTCTTTCTGGTTCAGTTTTGGAAAGTTATACTTTTCTAAGAATTTGTCCATTTCTTCCAAGTTGTCCATTTTATTGGCATAGAGCTGCTGGTAGTAGTCTCTTATGATCCTTTGTATTTCAGTGTTGTCTGTTGTGATCTCTCCATTTTCACTTCTAATTTTGTTAATTTGGTTCTTCTCCCTTTGTTTCTTACTGAGTCTTGCTAACGGTTTGTCAATTTTATTTTTTTCAAAAAACCAGCTTTTAACTTTGTTGATTTTTGCTATGGTCTCTTTAGTTTCTTTTGCATTTATTTCTGCCCTAATTTTTAAGATTTCTTTCCTTCTACTAACCCTGGGGTTCTTCACTTCTTCCTTCTCTAGTTGCTTTAGGTGTCGAGTTAGGTTATTTATTTGACTTGTTTCTTGAGGTAAGCCTGTAATGCTATGAACCTTCCCCTTAGCACTGCTTTTACAGTGTCCCATAGGTTTTGGGTTGTTGTGTTTTCATTTTCATCCATTTCTATGCATATTTTGATTTCTTTTTTGGTTTCTTCTATGATTTGTTGGTTATTCATTAGTGTGTTATTTAGCCTCCATATGTTTGAATTTTTAATAATTTTTTTCCTGTAATTGAGATCTAATCTTACTGCACTGTGGTCAGAAAAGATGACTGGAATGATTTCAAGTTTTTTGAATTTACTAAGACTAGATTTATGGCCCAGGATGTGATCTATTCTGGAGAAGGTTCCGTGTGCACTTGAGAAAAAGGTGAAGTTGATTGTTTTGGGGTGAAATTCAACTTCTCCTTTAAGAGAGTCAGGGAGAAAAGCAAATGAGTAAAGGGACACATACAGATTATTCTCAATCTGTAATTTTAAAAGCTTTCTGTGGCTCAGACAATAAAGAATCTACCTGCAATGTGGGAGACCAGGGTGTTTAAAAAACACAAAGCACTGTGGTCACCTATGTTGATGGTAGGTGTTTAGATTCTAGGATGACAGGTGTTAGGTTTAGGGGACCCATTTCCTTTTTGCAGGCTGTTTGCCTGACTGAGCCACCAGACATGGGTTCCTCCTGCAGAGAATCTGCTGATGATGTTAAGGTACATACACGTGTTGGAAACCAACCCACAAAATGCTTAAGCACAACATGTAACGTTCCTATTTCCAATCTATAGGAAAAAAAAAAAAATGAGGTGACGTGGAACCGTGAATCCAGTATCCTGTTCTTCTCAAGGGTGGATTCCAACTGAGGTGCTTCCATGCAGCAATGCCCCTACGTCCAGTTCCTCTTCTTCCCCAGCCTAACATTTTAAACTTTCTCGTGGTGCCTACAGGTGCAGCAATTATAGATCCACTTGGATTTTAAAAAGCAATGTATCCCTGGATGAGGTCTGTGGGATGGAAATTTTGAGATAAATGAGAAGGGATGTTGAATGTCCTGGTACATGTGAGAACTTTATGCTATTAAGGAGGGAATGTTGAAACTTCTGGTGGAAAGCAGACCTCGTTCTGGGCCCCTGTAGGTGGGAAAGAAGGCAAAGAATGCAGGATAGGTGAGGAGAGGTCATATTTTCTTTCCAATGGGAAGTTTACCTCAGACCCATCTTTATTCATTAGATATCTTGTTTTCTTTATATATAGATATATAGTGAATTGCACAAAATCAGCTCACTAGGATAAAACTTGACCTTCTTGAATATGGATCCTCTCCTGTTGAAGATTTAATTATTTTGGGAAAACTGTTGTAAGCCAATTGCAAGAGGGGAGACCTTAACATTTCATTCTCCAAAAGAGGCAGCAAATAATGTTTATAAATACAATAAACATAGCTCAAAAAAAGAATGATACAACTTTTATTTTCCATGGATTTTAAAGATATTTTTGCTACATAGTTTATGTATTTTTATGAGATTATATTTTTTTCATCTGTATGAAGTTCATCCTTACACAATTTTAAGGTGATATGTTTGGTAGTGTATCTATAATCTTTAAAAAGTTTAGAGTTTTTGGAATGTACAGTATATGAGGTAAAATCAAGATTACATTAAAAATTGTTTCTCCTCTGCACTCATTTTGCAGTGAGGCTCAAATGGCAAGTACACTATTAAATGACATTTACTATCAAAAATAGGAGTTCATTTGAGATACTATGAAAAACATAAGCCACTGTAACTGCCACAGTGGCACATTTTACCATTTTAGACATTCAACTATATAGAAATCTCTGGGCTATTACACTCAAACTCATTTGTACTGCCAAATGTGGCACTTTTAAGAAGTTTCTAGAAAACAATCACTGTTTTGGGGGAAGTTATCAGCCTACATATAAGAGATTAAATTTAAATAAAATGTAAACATACAGTATTTTATAGTGACAGATCATTCTTACCACTTGGGAAGGCCAAGTTTATCCGTTTCTTTTTTGAACAAAAGTTAATGTTTTTTTCTACAGCACAGATCATTTGACATAAAACAATTACAATACATGCCCATTCTAATAGAAGAAATTCTTCAGAGATCTTCAAAGCACAAAACATACGTCCTTTTTTTCAAAGACTGACAGAAGTGCTTAGTAATCACTAAGATGCTAACCTCAGCAACTAAAAATTAGTGATTCACTATCCTAAAATTCAAATAATAAATTAAAAAGGCTAGTTACAAGTGTTTTACAGATAACAGATGTGATAAAACAAGAATTTTAGATAGTTTCATTACAAACTGTATTATTACTGGCAGTCATGGACATCTATGCAAGATGTACAATGTGATACTTGACAAGATTCAATCTGATCATCCAATAACTCACAAATGCAAGCTCACAAAACATTAATGAATTATGTAATTGCAAAGTGCTCTAATGCAACATTAACCACATGCAATCAACAACTGGAACAGTATCCAAACAGACATTACATTAAACATTAGTTTTTCAAGAAAGAAAGCAGCTTGAAGTTTACTGGTGCAAATTAATTTTGTCTTCAGATTTGGTGCCCCAAACAAAAAGGTTAGGTTTGATTATGAATTCTGATGGTGATGGCAGTAGTTATGGGAGAAGCAGCAAAACTTATGGGAGTTCTTCAAAATTAGCCTATACCAGATAGATGGAGTGAGAGTGTATGTGTGTGTGTGTATATATATTATATATATATATTTCTACACTTGGTATATATAAAGCCATATGTACGTGCATGTCCTTATACACACACATATAGTTCAAAGGCTCAAAAATCAAATAAGTTTGAAATTCAGAACTGATTATGAAGTACTTTTTTAAAAAGTTAACTATCTAAAAGCCCTCTGTTCTTTTCCATGTTTTCAAGACCTGAAGATGTATTTCTGAGTAAACGTTAAAATATTTTCAGGCCAAGTAAACTGTCTGTGCTTTCTTCAAGTGACTTATCTGTGAATTCATGGATATATACTTGTAATGAAGAACTCCACATTTATCAAACAAGAAGCTTTTTTCCATGCATGTTCTTTCATCCAGTTTTTGTCTGCTAAGCCCCTCCAGTTATTTCATCATAATCCCACTTACCAAATTAAGACAAATGAGGAGGTAGAAATATAGCACTAGATTGCTTTCACAGCATCATCATACTTTAACATTTTATATAGTATGTTAGTGTGAATTTTAACCATTCTGAATTTTTCACTAGGTAATAATCTTTAGAACAAACAGATCAGGATGTCACTGTTACACTCATGCCGACTGGTCAAAATATCAATTGTATATTGTATTGTTGCCTCTCAGAAATTTTGTTTCACAAGAAGGCATGTCAAAAAAAAGAAAGAAAGGAAGGAAAAAAAAGAGCCCCAACCAAACAAAAAGCCAAAAATTGCTATTTCTGTGGCTTGCATTCTAATAAGGTGCCAGCCTCTACCTAGCAATATAAAGCATTAAAAATGGCCAAAATGATGTACTAGAGTCTCAATGCCAGTGCTAAATGCCACTGTTTTTGTAAAAGCAATACAGAAATAATTTTAGTACATGACAAAATAAAATGTAATATTAAAAATAAAGTTATATTTTCACTTGATTACAAAGTACTGAATGATAAAGGCAATCAAAATGGAAAAGAACGCAAAGAGCACGAGGATGACGGCTGCGCACTGCTCGTCGCTGAGTGCCCGCCCGGGCCTCGAGCCTTCCACAGTGTCTCTGCTGGCGCTGGCTGGAGGTTCAGTCCTCTGGGAGATGAAGAGCACTGTCGTGCTGTAGGGACCGACGAGGTCCTGATGCCCCGCAGGGTCTTGGCACTGGCGGATGGCACACACGCGGAAACGATATTCACAGTTCAGCTGAAGGCTTGAATACCGGAATGAAGAGTCAGGACCTCTGTAAATCTGATAGTAAGACACGAGGAAAAGAACTGTATGTGAAGGATGGGTAGAAAATCTGTGTTAAAATTGGCTAGGTTTAGAGTTATTTTTGACATGGATGCTTGTGAGAGCCACTGCCTGGCTCTTTTAAATGAGATTTAAAAATACCTATATATTAAAGAACTCAACTGTTTGCTGTATAATTGCAGGGGAAATCTGAAGAGTCAGGGTGTGCTATCTCCCCTCACAGAGCCTACAGACCAGCTGAAGAAGGAAGATGTGCCCCCAGAGTAGGTACAGAATAAGCATAATCAGCCCACAGGCATTTCTCTGGTTTCACCAAATGTAAGAAGTCAAACTTTGTGAAATCATTCCATGAAAAGAGGGACAGTGTCTAATCTTCCTCTCCCATGGTATCTTTGTAAAACTGGTTTTCTTTAATGTTTCATAGATGTGATGAATGAAATAATAAATGAAAAAGGAGAGCTTGCTGCAGGTGTCTGTGGCAAATCATTTTATAAACTTCAAAATGAGAGCTCACTTAGAACCATAGAATTAGATCTTAAAACCCAACTCTTCTGCTCAATCCCCCAGAAGGGCAATAACAAGAATGGAATCCCACAGATTTTCAAGGGAGAAGGCTAGTGACTGCAGGGACTGGGCTCCGAGCTCTGCTGTACCCCTGCACACGCCGTGATGGTGTGACAGTAGTCATCCTGTATGGTAATTACGAGAATGAAGTAAACTAATGCTACGGCACTTCTTAGCACAGTGCCCAGCATATAGCGAGTGCTCAATGTATGGAAGCTCTCACTTCCATTACTGAATCCCTCCACTCATTCTCTAAATGAAAAGACCAAGACTCAATGGTTTCCCAGTTGAGTTTCCCCAGCTAGTTGGTGGGTTACAAGTAAGGTCAAGCAATTTTAGCTGCCTTGTTTGTATCCGTGTTATAAATCTAAATTTTTACATACTGGTTTGCTCCCAAATGAGCAAGGTAAGATCTTTCCCTCAATTCTGTGTCTCCAGCATATAACAGGTACTTATTAATAAAAGGCCACAATATTAGTATTCACTATGTATATATCAAAATGTGTATTGGTAGATACTGAAAAGATATACAAATGAATTTTTATTGAAAAATCAATCTTTAAAAAATGCTGAATATGCCTTAGTCCTGAAGATGCAGATGAGCATTTCAGGGAGTGGGAATGTAGAAATGATTTATGTCTCATCGATGGTAAAAGGATGAACTTAAGTAAATCAGAAGACTGTATTAGAAAGCAGTGTGAAACAATATTCATACAATGGGTCAATTTAGTAAAAGTTAAAAAATATGTATTTGTCCTATAGGTACAGTGGATGATACTCATTTTTGCCTTTGAAATTTTCTTTACTTTCCAATTTATCTCCAAATGATCATGATAAAATGATTTAGGAAAAAAACCTCAACAAATGGCATGAGGGTGACAGGTGAGGCAATTTGACACCGAGAAGAGGACCATGTTAATACACTAACTGGAAATTTAGGTCTAATTCCCCAGGGGCCACTTTACTGTGTGCTATTTAAAGTGTTTAAGGAATCCTGATCATAAGGTTGAGTGAGGGATTGAGGGAGTTGGGCAGGACAGGGACTCTTGGTGATAAAAGCACAAGGTTTCAAGTGAAACTGTTAGTTGCTCAGTTGTGTCTGACTCTCTGTGACCCCATGGACTGTAGCCCGCCAGGCTACTCTGCCCATGGAATTCTCCAGGCAAGAATACTGGAGTGGGCAGCCGTTCCCTTCTCCAGGGAATCTTCCTGACCCAGGAATCGAACCAGGGTCTCCTGCATTGCAGGTGGATTCTTTACCAGCTGAGCTACCAGGGAAGTGTTTATGGATACCGAAGTGTTTATGATAGTGATAAATGAAGAGGAAGCTAGAGAGAAGAGACTGGGAAGGAAGATGATAAAATCATTTTGTTTTAGATGTCGGGAAGATGTCTAAACAGGGAGACATCCTAGAGGTAACTGTAGATATAGGACTTTGCTGAATGTGAATAAGGAAGAGTAAGTTCCCCATGGCAGGCAATGAACACTGAGAGAAACTATGTCCCTGATGACTGCATTAAGCTCCTGGATCAACCCGCCTACCTACAGCCTTCTCTCTAAGAGAATTTATACTTTATACACTAATTTGAATTAATTTTCCTGGTACCTGTAACATTAATGAGCTTGGATACAAGAAATGTTTCAGGTACAGACTCCCAAATGGGAATTATCTACTTTGAAGGTGGTTCTACTGTCCCCCAGTATTTTTACTTCACCCTGTTATACCACTTGAAATGCTGCTTTGGTTAAAAAGCACTTGCTTTAAAAAATGTATACACTGCTGGGAGGATCAAAGAGCCAGCAGACACTTGACTTTTGATATGAATTTTCCCAAGCAAAAAGTTTTTCTCCTAATGCCCATAAAGTCAGTTATACTGTGGAGATGAGAGTTACAATGTATGTGAGGGAGGGAGGCAAGAGTCAGGGCAAGAGTGTAATTTTAGAGAACTCGGCCAAGCCTTGATGAGGTGCTACAGAGTGGGAAGTCTGGTCAAAGCAAATGACTGATCAAACAGGGCAGAAGATAAAGAACTGTAAGTGCGGCCCAGGGTCAGAAGTACTGGTTGCTGCAACGCTAATTTGCTTTCAGATCCCCCAAACCAGCAGCATAACAGGTTAAACAGGTCTTTATAGGCTAGCCTAGAAAGTCAACCACCAACTTTTAAAAAAATAATCCCCTTCTTAAAAACATCAACAGTTCCTACTGCTGTAGAATAAAGACCCACCAAGACCTGGCCTCTTCCACTCCACACTCCATTCTTGAGCCTTTCTCAAGCCACATTTGAGTCACACCAGCCCCTCAAGAGTCCCTTCAGTGATAATCCTTTTGGAAAACATTCTAAAGTCCAGGGGGAAAAAAATCATTTCTTCTTATAAAGTATGTTTTATCTTTATTATGACCTTTTGTTTGCTTACATAAAATGTCAATTATAGTACTTCTGCTTGCTTGCTAATGTGTAATAAGTGGAAAATAAGAACGGTAATATTAATAATGTAGCCCCCTCTATTTCTTCATATGTAGTATTTAATACATGTGTATTGAATATCAAGTAAATTTTAAGTAAAATATTAAATTCCACTAATGAGATCAAACTCTTAAAAAATGACCTTCAAACTTTTAGAATATAATGTCAGTAAATTATAAAATTATATAAACATTTAAGAGATTTAGATGAGCATATGTACATGCATATATATGATGAAGTTCTAAGGAAACCAGTTTTACAGTATGCTTACAATCTAGAGTAGAGTGTTGATAGGGATAATTTAGCTTTTAAATTAGAATTAGCACTGCTGTTTCATGTAGTGATGTGTTTACATACTACTCAAATGTGGGATCCCTATTTCCTTTAAACATGTAATGCAATTACATTTTCTTTAGTATTAACTTTATTTCTTCCTTGGAAGGAAACCTGCTTATCTGTAAATTATATTCAAATCCAATTATCATGTCAATTTGCAGATCACTTAATAAAGAAAAACAACCACATTCCAAATTTAATCTGACCCTTCGGGGCCTTCTGTAATTTTGGTTAAGAAATTATGCTTCCATATTTAGCGAAACTTGAAAGGAAAAAATTATACCTATATTGAGAAGTAATCTATTATTAATAATTATAACAGCACAAGAATGAAATAAAACAGATGAATGACTGATTTTTTTACTGGGAAAAGAAAATACAAGGTAAGATATTGAATTAAAAACAACCCAGTTTAAAAGCCCTCAAAAATCAAGAAGTTCGACAGCAAAAAGGGAGAAGCAGATGAAATGCCTAAAGAAATAAGGCTTTTGAGCTGCATAAAGACTTCTTTTATAAGTTATAATGAATACTGACAGCTCCTCACTTCATCGACTATTCATTCTCTGCCAGGAATCTGTCTTTGAAATTTCTCGGCCGGGAAGGTGATACTTCCTCTAGGCTTCTATACTGCAACTCTGCACTCTGACTATGACTATTACCAACACTGTCAAAGCCTCCTCAGTGGTGTCTCTGCATCTGTCCTCATCCTACTCTGGTCACAGTGACCTTCTGTCTGATCATGTGACTACTCTGGTCACAACCCTCCACTGGCTTCTCATTTCACGTGGAGTAAATGCTGGAGCGTGGCCTGTAACACCCTGCATGACCTCCATACCGCTCACAGACCCTCTGTGATTAACTCCCTGACATCATCTATTATTCCTCCCCTTGGTCACACTGTCCCAGCCACAGTGACTTCTTGTTCATTAAGTTTAACAAGCATGCTCCTACCTCAGGGCCTTTGCACCTACTGTTCCTGCTTTTTGGAACACTCTTCTCCCCATATTCACTTACTTTGAGTCTCTGTTCAAATGTTACCTGCTGTCCTGTATGAAACAGAACTATCTGTCCCTTGTCCTAGTACTCCCTACTCCTTTTATCCAGTTTTATTTTTTCTCCATTGTGCTCATCACTATCTAACACTGATATAGTGATGTGTTTATCTGCTTTTAGTATCTTTTTTCTGCTAGAATGTAAGCAGCATGAAGGCAAGGCCTTTTTGTTACTTTTTGCATATCCTGAGTGCCTGGCACAGAGTTCAATACAGCCTATCAAATGAATGAATACTCTGGTTAAGTACAGCTCATACCTAAAAGACTTTGAATCCTGATATACTGTGCAGTTACTAATCTTTGGAACACAGTAAGCACTGAACAAATGTTTCTGAATTAGGAAGATAAAGGTTAGTCAAATCTTGTACTAAAAATACGTTAAAGTGAAAAAGGTAAAAACATGTATCTATAGAATTATATTTTGACACATACCTGTTTGAACTCTGAATCTTTTCCCACCATAACCTGGAGACTGTAAATAACTGGATCACCTTTCATTGGCTGTAAACACTCCCATGTAATATCACAAATGTGATCATTTACTTTCTCTATTTTGGGGGCTGTAGAGAAGAAATATAAATAAAATCTGCTTGACTTGATTTTTCACTTGGCACATCACACAGACTTTGTTTTAATCGAAATCAACAGACTTTAAAACCTAGTTATAAACTTGAAGTAAGCATCAGTGAATTTTTGAAATCTGCAGAGAAATGGTCAATGGCTAACTCTTATATCCTCCAGGCCATACAATCTATAAGCATTACAATGCAGACTGATTAAAAGATCTGTCAAGATAAGTACTGTTTTCACTGAGCTAAAAAGCTAGTGGTAGTTCTACAACATCTTTTATGGTACTTCAAAGAGCGTTAACTAGAACATGAAATTTTATAATTTAAGAAATTTCCTAAGAGAATGGTTGAAAAACACCCCCAACTTCCTGACCACACATATGACTCAGTAGTGGGGTAGAAGGTATCAAAACCAGCAATCTTCTTAAGGTTAAGAGACAACCAAACCAGATGAAGAAACAGAAAAACAACTCTGTGAAATCCATCAACATTATTAGAAGGAGTATTCAAGAACAATCTTGATATTATGGGTCATTAACAGATGGTACATTCAAGTATATGATCCAGGACACTGTACTAGAAGTGTTTGTGATTTGTCCTCAGAGGGAAAGGAATTTTAGCTTTTTCTTGGCTAAATGCACAAAGTGCAATACTTGCCAGGTCACTTTAAAATAAGAACTCTGCTGAAACTAATCTTAAATATATAACACACGCACAAATGTGTGAATGTGTATGTAAATTTGACTTAAAAATTCAAATTAACTGAGTATTTATGTTTTGCTAAACAGATGACCTGACTTTCCCCCTGAAATCCCAAATTAATGAAATAGCAATGACTCAAAACAACAAGAATTGTGATTTTTTTTTCTTTAAATAACAATAGTGAAAACGGTAAATGGCCCTATTAGAAAACCAGCCTATCTATTCAATTTAGTACTTTTATGTTTATTTAAAAGATGAGTGACAAAAAACAGCACTGTCTGATTATCAATATGCCAGATAAAATAGCTTTTATTATTAAGTGAAATCCCAAGTAGGCCTGTCTAGCTCATTTCCTTTTTATAATTTGAATGTTAGACACATACTAGATGATAAATTTTAACTGTACAAAAAGTACATTATGAAAGAGCACTTAAAATTAATTTACTACTAAAGAAAGTAACTTGAGGATGGAGAACTTACCTTTCAGGGCAGCTGGGACAGATTTTGGAGTAGTGAAAATATATTCTTGGGAAAGAGGACCTTCCCCTGCTTCATTACAAGCTTGAATACAGAATTTATAGGACGTCGACTCATTAAGTCTTTGTACTTTGTATGTATGACATGGACCTCTGTATAAGGATACAAACCTAAAATGGAAATGACTTATGAAAAATAAACCTCGACTACCTTATGAAAAATGTTTAAAAACCACTAAAAAAGAACAGTTCAGACATTATTTAGGAGCAATAAGTTACTCCTAGAATTTAACGCCACAATGGTTTGTCACTCAATAAATCCTATTTTTCATCAGATGAAAATCACAGAATTAGTTAATTTCCCAATTTGCCATAGTTTCCTGAAAATTTATTGCAAAATTTCATATCCAATCACAGTAACTGTTTCTTTTCAGGCTCTGGTATAGCTTTGCTTCTGACTGCTGTTTTTTAACATATACATCTTAAAAGACACTCAGAACATCACAATTTTCATTATCAATTATTTCTAACTAGAGCTACAGGCATACAGTTTGTCACATAAAAAAGATAATTCCCTTTCCTAGGCATAATTTTAATTGATTTAGTAAGGTTTTCTTAATGTTTACCTAACAGTATGAGATAATATTGTATTTAATTTCCCATAAATTATCCACTTGAACTGTTCAATGGAAAGTTTAGTGTCAGACTGTGTGGATCATAATAAACTGTGGAAAATTCTGAAAGAGATGGGAATACCAGACCACCTGACCTGCCTCTTGAGAAACCTGTATGCAGGTCAGGAAGCAACAGTTAGAACTGGACATGGAACAACAGACTGGTTCCAAATAGGACAAGGAGTACGTCAAGTCTGTACGTTGTCACCCTGCTTATTTAACTTATATGCAGAGTACATCATGAGAAATGCTGGGCTGGAAGAGACACAAGCTGGAATCAAAATTGCCAGGAGAAATATCAATAACCTCAGACATGCAGATGACACCACGCTTATGGCAGAAAGTGAAGAGGAACTAAAAAGCCTCTTGATGAAAGTGAAAGAGGAGAGTGAAAAAGTTGGCTTAAAGCTCAACATTCAGAAAACTAAGATCATGGCATCTGGTCCCATCACCTCATGGGAAATAGATGGGGAGACACTGGAAACAGTGTCAGACTTTATTTTTTGGGGCTCCAAAATCACTGCAGATGGTGACTGCAGCCATGAAATTAAAAGACACTTACTCCTTGGAAGGAAAGTTATGACCAACTTAGAGAGCACATTAAAAAGCAGAGACATTATTTTGCCAACAAAGGTCCGTCTGGTCAAGGCTATGGTTTTTCCAGTGGTCATGTATGGATGTGAGAGTTGGACTGTGAAGGAAAGCTGAGCGCCGAAAAATTGATGCTTTTGAACTATGGTGTTGGAGAAGACTCTTGAGAGTCCCTTGGACTGCAAGGAGATCCAACCAGTCCATCCTAAAGGAGATCAGTCCTGGGTGTTCATTGGAAGGACTGATGCTGAAGCTGAAACTTCAATACTTTGGCCACCTCATGCGAAGAGCTGACTCATTGGAAAAGACCCTGATGCTGGGAAAGATTGAAGGCAGGATGAAAAGGGGACGACAGAGGATGAGATGGCTGGATGGCATCACCGACTCGATGGGCATGAGTTTGAGTAAACTCCGGGAGTTGGTGATGGACAGGGAGGCCTGGCGTGCTGCGATTCATGGGCTCGCAAAGAGTCGGACATGACTGAGCGACTGAACTGAACTGAACTGATGTCATACATATGCTGAATGTTCTCCAAATTTTTAATTGGCTGTTTTAAAAATTTTTGGAAACTGAGGAATGAATAATGAATACTCATGTAGTTCTAACAGTCTGAAAATTGTAGTTAGTTTAAAATGAAGGAATACTTAGTAACACTGTTTAGTAACAGTGTTACTAAGATCATTAGTTACTAAGATCATTAGTAACACTGTTTCCAAGAAGTAGTAATTGGATAAGCCTTGCCTTTTGAATCGCCTTTTTTTTTTTTAAACTGAGAGGATTAAAAAAAAACCAGTGGCAAAGCCACTGTTGTAAAAAGCTGAACCATGATAAAACAAACACCTGTGGTCAGGGAACAGATGAGGTAGCATTCCGACATGATCCCACAACAAATGTGAAGAGTTGTGAAAAATCAAAGGAAAGTAAAGATATTAAATTGATTTAATTTATGAAATTTATGTGGTAAATTTACAATATCATAAAACACTTTAATTTATTTTCCACAAAGACCATAAGTCATACCCCATACCCTGCAACAGTTCTCTAGATGCCTGCTAAACATTAATCATGCTTAAAGTTCTACAATAGAATATAGACTAATATCATCTTCATAGAATCTTTCTTCTATTATTTTTCAACCAAATACCAATTAAATCTGTTTCTAGTAAATCTTGCACGACCCTAAATGTAAATTAATTAATTCACCTAACAATAACAACATATATTAAAGATAAATGTCTATACCAAAAACGTGCAGCAAGGCAAAAAACTTCCTTCCAGATGTAAGGTTACAAAGAGTACATAAAATTCTGCCAGGAACAAAGGCTAATATTCAGAGAGGCACAGATTTCAGGAGATAAATGATCAATACTATTTGCTCTGTGTAATGCTCTTATGATTGATACAGGATGTTTTAATTCTGCATGCTATTTTAAATGTGTAATTATTTCTGATAGAAAGTACTGATATACAAGTACCTTGAGTATTCCATTGTTGAATATTTGGCTGACATACAAACCCAATGCAAAAAAACAAAGTAGCCTTGGGAAAAACTGTCACTAGCACTCTATCAGATACACAAATTTATTTCTAACAAATTGAGTGAAACATAAAAAACAAAAACAAAACAAAATTCTTAAAAGATTAAAGTAACAATGGGGAAGATATATGGCATTGTTTATTTTTGATTTAATATCAATATGCTGCCCCAGATTGGATTTTGAATAATTTGCACTAATTACTTTGAGTAACACTATAATTCAAATGCATGATTTAGTGGAATAAAACAGCACGCATATAATGAGATGGCAAAGGACAGCAGAACAGAGAGGAACCTGAGTAGCCAGCTGGACTATTTATCAGAGGGTCTAAGATCTGATGGTGAGGAAGTGAACTCCTGCATTCACATGATGTGCACGCCCTTGTGAGAGTGTGGGGGAGGGTGAGACATAACCTTCAAGGATCTCAAAGGCCTTATGTCAATCAACTGTTTACTGTAAAAACTGCCTCTTGCTGGAAATCAGCATTGAAGAACTTATTTTGCAGAAAAGATTGCTCCTTTTACTAGCTTGAAGAGAGTGAATGGGTTAGACAGCCAAAGATCAGCTTCCCTATTATTTTCTCTCTTCACTATGTCTTCTGATGTTTCAAAAATGGCATACTTAAAAATTATTTCTTATGAGACTTCTGTTTTTGAAAACTTATTTCTAGTGTTAAAAAAATTTATATACTTAAGACCTAAGAAATTATATAAAGAAGCAATTAGAAACACCCACCTTCCATTCTTATCCTCCATCTGAAGGTGGTACTGAACCGAATCTGTTGACAATGTCTTTGGGGTTCCTTCTCCCCACTTCAGTTTAAGGTTCTGGTGGCTGAAGGCAACACATTCCAGACGAGGTGGATCAGGAGGGAGGGGTTTAGTTTTTAATTTTATTGTGTGGCTGAAAGGACCAGCTCCAAGGCTATTCAAGGCTTGAATTCGTATTCTAAGTGCCATGTTAAAAAAACAAACAAACAAAAAAAACATTTAGTTTATGATTATTCTATTTAGTGTCTCTCTGGTCTAGGCAAAAATTAAGATAGTTTTTACTGTGTACCTGTATGTTGTATCTGGCTGCAGATTGTCTAGAATGTAGTTTGTAACCTTTCCCACTGTCAAGGGCTGTTTATCTCCAAAGTCTATGCTGTAGGCAAGGATTTCTGAACCATGATCACAAGGCTTTCCCCAGCTTATTGCAAGGCATGTAGATGGTGAATAATCGGGATTTTCTATATCATCATCACTTATTTCTTGAAGACAAGTCACAATAGCAGGAACTGATGGTGGAGTCATACAGGCTACTACTTCACTAAAAGGGCCTGCACCCACAGTGCTCAGAGCCTACAAATTAAGAGAGCCCCAAAGTTAAAGACATAATCATGCAAATGCTCACAAAACACAAAACTCTAGATAGAGTGACAAGACACTAACCACCTTTACCTGGACTCTGCAATAATAGGTAGTTGCTGGTGAAAGTCCTTTTAATTCGTAACTGAGACCCGGCCCGCAGTAACATATCTGCATACTTCCTTCAACTCCTCCCCATTCCAATCGATATTCAGTGACATCAGTTCCATTACTCAAAGGGACCTTAAAGTTAAGAAAAGGGGATAGTCTTTTGTCTTAAGTTCTGATAATGATTACATAGTTTTGGGGCAAAAATGTTATTTACCCAAGCACGTAAAAAACTGAACTGTTTTTGGATTTCTAAAAAAAAGTTTAACAGAATATAAACTGTTTAATATTACATTTTTATTCATTAAGGCCACCTGAATTAAAGATCTATCAAAAATATAACTGTTTTCAATCAGACACAGAAATATGATTCAATCACTTTAGAAAGAGTATCTTAAGGTAAATATACTTTAAAATAATTCTGTTAAGTAATATAAATGTTAAATCATATGAGGATATTTTCTTTGTTAAATTTCAAAGGGAACAGAAAATGTAATTATTATTGATTACTACTATATGCAGTAAGTATACTGAAGATAATGAACATGAGAGAAAGAGTACACACTAATTCCTATGAATGTTCTGAACAATAAGTGCACCATGGCTAAATATCTCAGTACTGAGATGGGGCACCATCATCAACAAGAATCTAAATACTTGTAAACATATACCTTATTTAAATATTTCAAAAAGAAAAAAGAATTTACTTTTTACCAAGTGAATTTAACTAGGACTTTACTCTTTATATAATTTATGGAGATGAAATGAGCAGTATCTTCATTCTTTTATGTAAAATTATTTTAATCATTTAAAGCAAATATAAGTGAAGGAAATTACAATACCTCCCAGTTCACTTGTGCACAAGTTGCAGATCTGCACGTCACTTGAGGGGGCTTACACTGATCTGGTGGTCCAGGAGCTGTAGTAATATCATGTTTTTCTGAAAATGGCCCAAACTAGAAAAACAAATATTAATCAGTGTTTTCATTTTTCACCTACCAATTGCACAGCTCTCCATAAATATTCACAGATAATTAAATTCATCATCCCTTTCCTTTAAGACTAATTAGTCATAATAAAATTCTCCTAAAAGAAATCACAGAAAGTAAAGATTTAATTAATGATCAAGGAAGTAAATATGTGAGGTATTTTAAAGTTTCATTTACTATAGTTTCTTCTCTTGCCCCTTATTCCTTCATGAATTGTTTTTTTGTAAGAAGGGAGGGGAATTTAGGAATTAAGTCAAATAAAAAGAAATCATGTCAAGAGTGAAGAAATGAATACCAATTAAAGGCACGAGAGATTATAGGCATAAATTATAACTTAAACTTAATAGCTTTAGTAGGGTATAAAAATGCATTCTGTGAAAATATAGGGAACAAATATTTACTTAAGATGATTCTGACAAGTTATCACAAACCTGAAAACATAGATTATAGACACTAGTATTAAAGATGCTATCCCATGTACTGCAGCCTTATGGGGCTGACAAGATCATCAGAGTTTACTAAAATCTGAAACAATGGGGAAAAACTTGTCAGTTTAATTTCATGAAATTTTAATTATACTGTAGTTTTAAGAAATATAGTGCTAACTCAAAGTCAGGAGTAATTGGCTAGTCCTCAGAGAACTTTTAATTCAGAGATGAGAGATGTCACAGTTGAGCGGAAAGGGTTTTGGCTCCAAAGTCGGCACAGTGACTGATGTCTCCCACTTTTCAGTGTGTGTGACTGAGGGGGCAAGGAGTTGAGCTTTCGCGTGCCCCAGCTTCCTCAGCTATAAAATGGAGATATCACCTATTCTATCCATTTTACGGAGTTATACAGAGATAATTAAAAACAAAAAAAAAATACACAAAACCACAAATGCTTGGAATGTACGTTTTTTCCCTTAGGCAAAAAAAATGAATCACGAGTAATTGTCAACTGGAAATAAACACTGCGTACAACCAGCCTCAAAACACTTACTTACTCTTAAGTATTTCCTCTTATGATCATGTTTCTACTCTTCTTACTAAGTAAACTCCATCAGCGCTGCCTGAAAGGCTCAGCTCAAGTTCAAAGTGTCACATATTAGTAATTGGAGTTTTAAAGTACTGAGATTCTGTAACAGTTAAGCTATGGTACATACTGACTTCTCATTTATCAACAGAGGCTTATTAAAAATTGTAAAATTTGGAGTCACATGTTAAAAGCAAAATGGTCAAATAATGGGCACAATGACAATGTTGTATGAAATACTCCTGGGATTTATAATTCAGTCAGCTCGGTTTTCCTACCCCCATTTTGTTAGCTGCACGTAGTCTGAAGCTGTAAGTCTTTCCAGGAAGAAGGTTGCTCACTGTACATTCTACTTCAGGACCTTGGTAAACTTCTCTGGGTTCATCTCTTTCTACAGGAGACATTTCCACCCCATAGCAAGAAATGGGTGATCCACCATTGACCAGAGGGGGTCCTAAAGGTGGAAAGATTCACGCAGTTAAACAAGAGGAATGTATTTAGTACCGACTTAATTATAATTTATTACCAAAATGAAAATTACCCCATCGTAACTGTATTTCTTTTGCTTTGGGTCTACCCTGTAATCTGGGAGGGAGGCATGGGCCAGGAGGCACAGCTGGAGTCTGCACAAGTAAAGATTCAGATACCTGCCAAAACAAAAGCAAAAACAAAACAAAAATGCCCCAAGCCAAATAATCAGACTGCTTTTGTTAAAGGAAAATAAGACAAACACAAAGACTGCACCAATAATTTGCATCTGAGTATCAACAGAAAAGGAATAAAGTTCTGAATAAAATCAAATCTAATTAAATCATTAAAACACAAATTTTATACAGGGAAGTATTATGTGCCTACTAGATATAAAGTTACCAGAAAAGCAAAAAAACAAAACAAACCTCAACAAAGAACTCTTTTCTTCTTTCCATAATTAAAAGAAAAACCTCCCTCATAACCTAATGGACATTATTTTTGGTGTCCAAATGGATCTACAAATCTCTTCTAAAGAAGAATGTTTAACATTCTATAAATGCTGTTTGCTGTGTTTTTAGGAGGTTTAGACTATACTGCCCACTTGACTGTATTTTCCAACCTAAACGCTAATTTAATATTAACAACAAAAAAAAATCTTTTCTTTCACCCTAAAAATAATTTAAAGATCAGATAAGTGTGCGCAAGTACTTGGCATCTTTCTAGGTATTTGGTATTAGTTTTGGTATTAGTTTTCATCTCTATGCTACTTTTAATTTTAAATAAAATAGCTTAAATAAAAATAAAATAAAAGTTTAAATAAAAGTTTATTTTAATAAAACTTTTAGTTTTATTTTAAAAGACATTCTCTTAAAAGCACTGGCACAAACTCAGTGCTATATTCATTATCTGCACTGTATTAAATTGGATCCAAAGCCTGTTGTGTAGGACTTGCAACTCGATTTCACTGTACTCTCATTTTCAACAAAATGCTCCTAATTCATAAAAAAAAAATTACTTTCATTGCATTAAATCTCATTTGAAAAAAATAACAATTATGAATGCTCTAAGATACATTATTGGTTGAATTCATTACAAAATCACTCCTATTAAAAAACATTATACTTTTCCAGAGCATTACAAATGTCTCATATATAATCAATGGCACATTTAAATCCATTTCTGTCTCTAGTAAGAAATAAAATAATTGCCAAACTTTTCTGAAATAAGTGTATATTTAGATTTTGTGTTTAAATAATTATTTTGTTTCTATTTCTGTTAGGTAGGGTTAATTAAGCATCATTCTAAAATTTATAAAATTTTCTACAATGTTTTCGTATACCTATTTTTTCCAAAGCTATTTAAATAGCAACCAGACAACAGATATTCACTACAAGCTAAATACTGCATTAAGCTAGTCTGGTCACTGAAAATTTAACCACCTGGGTTATACATTTTATGGATGTACTTCAATATTTGAGGTGGCATCTGATGATTTCATCTCATTTGACCAAACTTGAGAAAAACAATCTACACGTAAGTATTACCGCACTCTGTCCTCCATCACTGATGCAGTAAACTCGAAAACGATAGAAACAGCCTGGATTCAGTCGATCACAAAGATGTTCCCTAGTAGCTCCACTGTATATCATATCCCATTTGTTTCCTGTAAGATGGAAAATTTATGCTCCATCAGCGACAAGGTAATGTTTAACATTTTGGTATCATGGACATGGCAGGTATCCTAGCTTCACTAACTAAGCATTTATGTAATTTGTCAGAAACGATTTAAGCCTGTTTTTTGAGTTTCCTGGAAATGATCTAATTTTCTTTATGTGTATAGCTTCCGAGACAAATTTGCATGGCTTTGTTGAAGTGAAATATCTCTGTAACTCTGTACAGAACCTGACTTAGATCGATAATTTGCTTTTAATTAAGTATTTTAAATGTGCTTACTGGCCCAGTAATAACATTATAACACACAAAGAGTAGAAAGAACCAATACCATAGGAAGTTCAGTCTTAATTAAAAGACATCTTTATTTTTTGCAAGGAAATAGGCCATTTGATATAAAGATAAAAACGTGTGATTCAAGAATAAAGTTCACTAGACAAAGAACTTATTACTAAAACTACTATAAGTTAAATTTTAGAAGATTTTTCTGATACATCTGGGTATAAATCTGAGTGAGCTAACCTTCAGAAGACTTTAGTCTAGGTATACTGGAATTGAGCAATGCAAACCAATGAGGAAAAAAATAAGAATGTAATAATATACGTATACAGCAGTCTTACATTTGAGTCACTGTGTATCTGGAGATTACAACTTAAAGTGGGTCATAACAGGCAAAATCTTATCTGCTACAAACAAAGGAAAAAAATCAAGAGGAAAGAAAAGACATCATGTAAAATTTAGAACCATGAAGACTCAAGGTAGACCGACTGGTTTAAATGATCAGTTTTAATAGTTATTCTTACCGTTAGAACCTTCTGCCATCTCTACTACATATTTATTGATGGCTGCTCCTCCATTGTCTTTTGGTGGGTCTATCCAAAGAAGCAAAAGTGGTATTGGGCAGAGTATATACAATTCAAAAAATGACATAAACTCATAATAAACAGAATACCAAACTCAGGATTGCTCTAAAAGTAAGAAGAATCACCTTCAATGACTTTTTAAAAATTAATACCAGCATCTTATTTACTCTGTTTTTACACAAGCAAATTCTCAATAAATTTTTGTTTTAAATGAATAAGTAATTTTAATTTCTCATAAAAACCAGAATGAACCATGAAAACTTTAGCTACAAGCTCAATAATCTTTCATTTCACACAGGCGGCCCCTGCTCACAGTTCTACAGTTGACCCCAAGTTCTTCCTCCATCAAACCTGAACTTAGTATCTATGAGTACAATGCTCTCCAAAAGCAGATCCTCAGTAAGTCTCACATTTCTCAATGAACTTACCTGAGCTAATAAATTTACTCAAGTATCTTAAAAATGATCTAAATATTCAAATAATTTAAATCAAATATAAAAGTAATGACATACAAATATGTATAATATCTTACCCCAAGTTATTTTAAAACTATGTGAATGTATCTTTCCTTTCACTGAAGGCTTTACAGGGACTCCGGGTTTATCAGGACAGGTAGTAAACTCTACCACCTCACTTGGACTACTTTTACCTTCTGAGTTATAAGCAATAACCTATGATGAGAACACAAAGACATAATTAATGTCTGATACTTAATGATACTGGCTTAATGAACAAAGTGATGTGAGACAAATAGGGTCAATCAAATGATTTATGTGAGAACTGCTTGTCTTCAAAAGGAACTCAGCACATGTGAAGAGAATTCAGGTATAATCCCCTTTCAGTCAGTCTTAAAAATACAAGTGAGTCTAACATTTTGATACTAAACAAGAGTCATCACTGGAACAAGCTACATAATCTGATGATACTTGGCGAGGCTTGATTTAACTTATTCTTTTAATATTCTTCAGGGATTTAAAAAACGTCAGATTCTCTGAATTTCCTCTCTTTAAAAGATAAAGGTTAACTCCTCCTCCTTTTGAATTGTCCTTAATAACTTGCTTCTAACAAAGTGTGTAGCAGAAATGATGGTGTGTGTAGCTTCCCTATGGAGAAGCCCATGTGGTGAGGTTTTATAATTATAACTGAAGCAAAAATGCAATCCAACATCATAAGAGGAAAACTGGAAAAATGTTTGTATTCCTTAGATCCTTTGTAAATTGTGTCAATATAAAAACTGTATTTGAAAATTAAAATGACCCAGTGCTATCAGAAGTTTTGAAAATGAAGCTAGTATACAAAGTAAGTATTGCAGGCATACTCCTTACTGTCTGAGCCGCCAGGGAAGCCCAAAATAAAACATAACAGATATAATTGTGCACTACATAAACAAATTTCCCGATATCACTAAAATTTTCTTTCTTAGGTTCTCAAGGAGTAATAAAACTTTTTAATAGTGAAAACACTTTACAATGGCTTCTATTATTTATTTGGAATAATTTGTTTAAACAAACAATGGTAGGAAAATTCAAATGTTGTATTTGTCAACTAGTAAACATCCTGTTACATTTTTGGGAAAACCTCTGCACGAAAATGAAGGCTGGCTTATATTAAATTGTATATTAGCTAATTCAAGGCCCTGTCTGCCAAGCAATAGCAATGTATATCACTGACCAAGTCAAAGATAGACTATATCCTAGAATGGATGCTTGGAAAGATTCAGGATTTCAGAAGTCTCCATAGGAGAATTTTCAAAGCTTGCTATTGCTTCAAGTGAGCAAGAATGATATATAGAGTCTCCAGGCCTCCAATGAGCAAAATACATATAGAGTATCTCTACTTTCCTAAAATAATTAAGTCTGAAGGCCATCAGATGGGACAGTGAGACAAGCACGTGTGCTGGGGGATGGATGAAGGTTGGGCGGAGGCAGCAGCATTCACCCTGCACAAACTCAAGTGCTCTGGATAGGACTTTAGGGAAGGCTATAAGGCTTACTGGGTTTCATCCAGTAAGTAAAATACCGTGAACATAAGTGGAGAAAAGTTTCTCACTGATGATGATGGGTGTTAGAAATAAGGAAAGTGAGAAAATTAGAATTAATCCGTGGCACTAGATCAAATGGAGGTATAGGGTGCAAACTCATGACTTTTAAAAATAGATATATATGTAGAAATATGTGTTCCTGCATGTAAAGGGTCTATGTGTGTCTACACACACACAGAAAACATACACATATACATCTAGTTCTTGGCTTTGTCCACTGAGAGGAGGCCTAGGAGTAGCAAAATCCTATAGCATTAAGGATTACTTATTACTTAATTACCTAATTACACTTACTACCCAGATCCTGACTTCTAAACACCACTGTCTGCTTAAAGGACCCAGGTGCTCTGAGAAATGGTCAATGTCAAATTTGAAGAAGAGAAAGTACATGATGAGAATGTAGTATCATGTGCCAGAAAGGAGGAGCTCAAAGAATGATGGGGTGGGGACATGTCAAAAAAATTAGAAGTCAGCTTAACAAGGGCTCCCAAAATCTAAGACAATTTGAACCTCATAACTGATAACCACAGCAACAAAATATAACCCACTCAGTAAACAGGAATCCATTAGTTCATACTAATATAAATGAGAAGAGAAAGCTTTTCCTTATAGTATAATGCCAACTAATCAATGTAGAAGAAATGTTAAAAACCACCACTTGGCAACCATTAATCATGGTTACTGAATGATTCAGGGCAAGAATTATCAATGGATGTTAAAACTAGTGGGTGAGACTTTGATGAGGAACAAGATGTCTATACAGTATCTTCAAAATACTTATTACAAAGGGAGAAAGAACAACTTTACAGCAAAGAAACACAGCAGATATCACCTTAAGTAGCACCACTTCAAAAAAAAAAAAAGTTTTTTCTGATATACCTGCCAAAAAAGCATATTCTGACTATGTTCAATGACACCCACATTTTAAAAGATGTTTTGTTCACATTTTACAGAGTCTTGTTAAGCATTAAGACTGCTTTGAATTGAAATACATAAAGTTTGAGAAGCATTATTATATAGTAAGAGAATAAAACAATAAAGCTCATGAGAAAAGGCCAACATATTTAAGATTTAAAACTATAGGAATGAGGCATGTACTTGGTTTTAAAACAGAACAGTAAGAACAATAAATCTTTCAAGGGCTTTCAAAGCTTACCTTAAATTTATACTTTGTACTACGTCTGAGATTTTTCACTGTGTAAGCAAGGTCTTCCCCATCATATTTAGGCTTAAAACCATACCCCTGGAAAGGGAAAAAAAAATCTTCATTAGATGCCTAACAGCAGAAATACGGGGAATAAGAAATATGTGAAAAGATTCAGGTCCCCTTCATCTTCTGCTGTGTGCAATGTGAGTAATGCCTGGTTGACTGTAATCTTCTCCTTGCTGTTTCTATCTTGAGAAGACAGATCAAGAAATGCTGCTGACCATTTATAGGAGGACGAAGACCACCACTTACTCTCAGTAAATACAGTAACCAAGAGAAGATCTTTGTGTTGAGGGAAAATCAGAGACAATGGTAACATCACCATCAGTAAGCTTATCCCTAGAACTGAGGGAATTTCCCAGACGGATGTTGCAAGAATTAAACAAAACTATAACTATTTAACATATTCAACTCTCCCTGAACACACAACTGTGTTTAGGTGAAAGATGAGTGATTGGTTGGGCTGGCAGGTTGAGATGTCATTTAGGTTTGGCATTATTATTTCCAGCCCTATGCTTCACTACTTTCACAATGTTATTTTTAAAAGTTAAAAAAAAAACAGATATAATTCACAAATCATGAAATTCCCATTTTAAAGTATAAAATTCAATGGTTTACAGTATATTCATAAGCTTGTAAAACCATCATTTAATTCCTAGTTCCAGAATAAAGCCTAAATAAACAAAGTACTTTCATTTTCTGGTTAGCAGTCACTTCCCTTCTTTTCTTATACACTAATACACTTTCTGTCTCTATGGATTTGCCAGTACCTATATAAATGGAATCACATGATGTATGGTCTTTTGTGATTTTGCTCTTTTATTTAGTATGACGTTTTTAAGGTTCATTCATGTGTGGCATATGTCAGTACTCAAACCCTTTATATGGCTGAATGATATTCTACTACATGGATATATTACATTTTGTTTATCCAATTATTAACATTAGTTGACGGACATGTCAGTTATTCCCACTTTTTGGTTATTATGATTAATGCTTCTAAGAACACTGGGGTACAGAGTTTTGTACAAATGTACTTTCAGTTCTTCTGGGTATATATCTAGGATGGACCAAGCTATTTTCAACTCATATTGCTTCAAAGTAACTCTGAAAAGCTATGGCGCTATAGGTAATTAACAGACGACAGTCTATCACTTGCTCAGCTCAGTGCTCTCACAGGAGCCGAGACGCTGTGACTGGACAGTCTCATGTGAGGCTCTTCAAAGTCTCCGTGGCACCTGGGGAGCAGCGTTTGCCCACCGTTGGAGACTGCAGACAGCTCTTTCCTTATCTTTTAGCGCTGCTTAGTCTAAGGCTGTGGTGACCTTGCCCTCTCTCTACTGTCCCCAAAACATATACACTTACATGGGGTCTGTGCTGTTCCCAGGCACAGAGTGCATACACACACACACACACATAAAAACAAACCCCCCTCCCACATACTGAGGGAGCAAAAGGCCGAGCTGTTCCTCACGTCCAGTCCTTTGCAGACAGTGACCAACCAAGGTTTCAAAGGACCTGGGGAAGGAGCTGGCTACTGTGGCAGCATTTACTGTATCAGGATTAATGTCACACTGAAATGTTCTATATACCCTATTTAAAATACATATACTTACTGAAGTTTCTTCCTCCATCTCTAAAATGTAAGAAATTCCTTCATCTGATGGCGTTCCTGAGGGTTTACTCCATTGTAAGGATAACCAAGTAACCCCGGCTTTAGTTAATATAGGACTTGCAGGCATAGATGGGGCACAGCCTGAGGTGTAATATAAGACTTCTTCACTAACACCGCTGTTGAAACAAATGGTTTTTAAGAAGGAATGAAGAAAAGTTAATTTTCTAAAGCCAAAAAACACAGTTTTGATAAATGACATTTTTGGTGAAAAGGATAAATTTGATAATGCATTATAGTCCAATAATGTATCTTTGATGTGATAATAGCTTTATGGTAACTAGGTCAGATACCTAATGATGAATTATTATTTTTTAAAAACTGCCATTTACATAATTAAATTTCTCTTATAGTTTTTGCTAGGTTAGTAACACGGATTAACTGTATCAATAAAGTGATAATAAACTAAGGCAGAATTTTCAGTGGTTAATTTGGACTGTAAATAATTTATACAAATGAACAGTCTAAAATATCTATATTAAAATGCATCTTACCTTGTACCATAATCATTTTTGGCTGATAGTCTAAATTTACAACCCATTGCTGGTGACAGTTTAGTAATTTTAAATTGCTTCTGTAAGCCCATATAACACTGACAAAAGTCTCCATTTCCTTTTCCCTAAAAGAAAGTTTTTATACATCACTGTACATTAATGTAAACAGAAATCCACATTAATTCCTGACAGCAACATATTACTAGTATACATTTAAAGTCATCTTTGTTACATACATGTCATGAATCTCAAGAAAAGGTTGAGATAACACATGCTTTACACAATACTCATTGTTCAGTAATGCAAAATTAAAAAACCAAAGAGTAGGCATCTCTGTATAGCTTCTTGAACTAAACATCCCATTTTAGAGCTGATGGTAATCCTCTGGCTTTTAATAAAAGAAACTCTTTCTGGGTATGGATCCCACAACTCTATGGAGGGACTGGTAGTGGTAGAAATAGATTGATCTTCAACAGATCTTCAACTTAGAATCTTCAACAGATTCTAAGTATCTGACTGCTCTCCTTAACCTATGAAAAGTTCTATGCAAACAGTTTTAAAAAAGGTCCCTCCTATGCATCTTCAAACCACCTGGACAGCTGCTAAACGTGCTTAAAGTAAAGACTTTGATGCTACTACTGATTAGATTTAACACTGAAAAAGTATAAGTAGATAGAAAAACTCCATTATATGTATTAAGATGGGAGGGAGAAAAGTTTGCTGTTTAGGACAAGTGAAGAGTTTTAGAAATTTAAGTGTTATATAACATCTACAAATTTCTCATTTTCTACCCATTACTCTTTATTGTGTGGTAGAGGTAAAGGATAGGGCTTCCCAGGTGGCGCTAGTGGTGAAGAACCCGCCTGCCAATGAGGAGACATAAGAGATGCGAGTTCAATCCCTGGGTCGGGAAGGTCCCCTTGAGAAGGGCATGGCAACCCACTCCAGTATTCTTGCCTGGAGAATCTCTTCAATGAGGACCCCTGTGGGTGGGCTACAGTCCATAGTGTCACAAAAAGTCGAAGTGACTTAAAACACACACACACACACACACACACACACACACACACACACGTAAAGGGTGGTTAGAGTGACCTCTGTCAGAAAAAAATCTTTAGTATAAATTTGGTTGCTTTGTTCAACTCTAATGTTAGTTTTAATAATGTTTGTAGTTTATTCTATAGAGTTATCTAAATAGAAATTCATATTATCTCTAAACAATGATAATTTTGTCCCCCAGGCCAGCCACCATAGCTCTACCTCTTTTTTTGACACTGTTTAGCGATAATTTCCTGAGTAACGTCAAATAAAGGTGGCAAAAACTGGTAACTTTGACTTATTTTTGCTTGGCTAGAAATGTTTTTATTGTTTAGTGATAGTACTTCACTTAATACAAAACTATCAAATAAGGGATTACTCTTGTATTCCTAATTTGAGTTTTAAATGAAACTGGTAATAAATTTTATCAAATACTTGTCATAATTTATCAAGAAGATATAGTTTTTCTTCTCAGTTGCTCTGATACTGCAACAGATTGCCTGATTCTGTATTCACTTAGAACTTCTGGAATAAAGCTTCCTTGGGTTGCGCCTCATTACTGCTTTAATATATGGCTGGCATTTCCTCTACTCCCTCTGGCCCCTCCTCTCTGCTGCAGTGAAGCAGCAGGGCAACAAGAGAACATGACAAACGACAGCAAAACAAAGTACTAAGTAGTAAAGCCCAGGATGTTTGCTGCGGCAGGCCCCCAAAGATACCCAGGTCCTGACCCCTGGAACACGTGAACATGACCTCAGATGGCAGCACAGGCTGTATAAATGTGGTGAAAGTCAGGCTCCTGAGATGGAGAGATTATGCTGGGTCATCTGGGTGCATCGTCAGTGGAATTACAAGTATCTTTTCTAGAGGGAGGCAGAGAAGGACCTGAAGATGGTCATGTGATAAGGGCAGCAGGGGGAGAAAAGGCAATCTGATGTGGCCATGAACCAAGTAATGAGGAAGCCTCCAGGGACTGGAGAAGGCAAGGCAATGGGTTCTCTATAGAGTCCCTGGAGTAAGCAGGGCTCAGGTGCCACCCTGACTCTGACCCAGTGAAAGCCATTTTGGGTTTCTGATTTCCAGAATTTTAAGAATAAAAGTGTTGTTCTGAGGTGCCCAGTTTGTGGTAATTTGTTAAAGCAGTCACAGTAAACAAACATGCTTGCCTTTAAGGCTGATGTGAAAGAAAATATTCCATCAAGTTAATTAACCAAGTGATTGCTTTGACGGTTGGTTTAGTTGGAAAAACTAAAACATCAGGAGGTCTGGTCAGTAACATTTTCTAAGAACACCATCAACTGACTCAAGCACCACATGAGATCATTCATATTGTTTTTAAAGAGGAAAAAATTATTAAACAGAAAGGCATTTCTGCCTGAAGGTATACATACATTTTAGACTAATTTAAAAAGTTCAAATGTACTTACCTCATCCCATTCTAAAATAAAACTTTGGATTTTAGAGCCATTGTCACTAGGTGCCTAAAACAAACACCAAAAAAAAAAACCCCCAACATGAGTACAAGTTAGTACTTTCATAAAAGGTATTGGTGATGATCTAATCTAAGGCATCTACTATGCTATAGATGTTCTCTGGGATTACAGATATAGACGTACATCCTATAATCCTTTTAACTGCAGAAAAGAAAACAAAGCAGGAGGCTACTCAGATATTTTTGAACTCTGAACAATCTCTTTTATCAAGAACTATCTTTTATCAGAAGGTTTTATCATCTTTAAGCTTCTGGGATAGATCCTGTCATTTTCATTAAAACTCAACTTATCAACACAGTCTGCAAGTGATACCATGTAATACACTAAAAAGTAAAAGAGCAAGTGTGCTGACAGGAACTCCAAGGGCGCATACTATCTGGATCTCCACTTCTAGGCTCCATGTGTTGACTGCCTAAGACTGTTAATTCATCAATCTGTTAATTTTCAGAGGTGAAAATTTCAGTTCTAGTCATTTTCCCCCAGGATTTGGTCACTCTAGAACTAAAGAATTTCACCTTTATTTCAGAACATGAAAAATTGTATTTTTTCTCCAGGATATTTTTTTTGAGAGCCTATGATAATTTAAATTTTTTTTTCATCCTGTTTTTGGTAATTTCTTTAAAATTTATTTATTTTTAATTGGAGGATAATTGCTTTACAATATTGTGTTGGTTTCTTCCTCCAGGACTTTTGAATGTATTCCTGGATATCCACATAGATGAATATCTGTTTATAATTATTATAGCCTAGAACCTGATTCCATTTTCCAAGGTTATCAGTGGTATAATTTTAACAGTGTATTCCCCTAAATGCAACTACTATGCAATTTGGAAAAGACTGTACTTAATTTTATTCAGAAATTTACCAAGACTTGTGTTACGATTTCAGAAAATCATGTCACCAATGACAACAATGCCTGTTTTATCTAGGATCCAATTCTATCTAGTGTCTATCCACTTTATTACATCTTCTTGTGTAATATTGGGTCGAAATAATTATACACTAAAAAAAATATAAAGAAACTGCCTTTTGATGCAGGAGATGTAAGAGACGTGGATTTGATCCCTGAGTTGGTTAGATCCCCTGGAGGAGGGCATGGCAAACCACTCCAGTATTCTTGTCTGGAGAATCCCATAGACTGTTCATGGGGTTGCAAAGAGACATGACTGAAATGACACAGCATGCATTCTATTAGAAATAATTTTATTCCTCCTTTATGGCATCATATTAATATTTGGGTTAAGTTATTATGAATCTCATTTTAGGATAAAATTCAGGATATAAAGGTGTTACTACAAAATATAGAAAGCAGTCTGAGAAACACATTGCAGTGTCATCACACATTCAGCGTAAGGACCGCTAATTATAAGCCAATCTTTTCTGTTATATTTATGTTACATAAATGTTATATTTTTCTGTTTCTGTTTAGTTTTATGTTTCTGTTATATATATGTTATATATAACATATAATTTATTTGTAACAATGTTTCTGTTATATTTATGTTACATTTATATTTGTGTTATGTAAGAAAAACTAATAAGAGTGTTATTTTAGGATACAAGGAACAAATGCCTATTTAATATACCGTGAAGAGCAGAGCAAGTTAGCTTAAACCTCTTTTTGTCTCCGAAAACAAATGAAGTTTAATAGTACAGGGAAAAAAAAAAAAGGAAACAAACGTCCAGTCGGAAACACTCTACAGTCTTACCTTCCACTGCAAAGTGAGTGAGTTTTTTGTCCGATTGGCTATCCTCGGTGGGTTAGGTATGTCAGGTTCACAGCTCAAGGTGGTAAAGGTTTCAGCTTCGGAAGGCGTTCCCTTTATAGAATTGTATTCTGCCTGGACTCTATGGTGATAAAATAAATAGTTTTATCCTGCAGAATCACTGTCCTACCATTCTATAGCATCACCTTTAAGTATCTGCAAGTCAGTAAAGTGCCCTCTAAATGTTCTATCGAGAAATATGCATATCAGAAATAAAGGGTAACCCTTAAAAAAAAAGAAAAATAGAATAAACCAGTGGCTTTCATATTTTTCTAACTGCTCAAAGTAAGAAATACATTTTAAACTATGACTGTCTCTGCAATATGTATCTATACATATGCGCACATATACGTCACACACACACATACATGAACACACACAACAAAAGTAGTATTCTGAAACAATATCCTTAATTGGGTAATATACTGATATTTTCTATTCCATTTGATTATATTTAATTAAAAAAATTCTGACTATAACCCACAAAATTAATTTCATGATTCAATGGTGGTTACGATCCACAGTTTGAAAAATATTAGGTTGGATAATACTTAGGGTTCATCCACAGAGAGTATAATTGAAGACAGTTTAATAGTTTAATAGGATAATCTCAAGTACAAGTGTTCTTTTTAAAAATAGGTGACTGAATAAACTGTTATATGAGTCCCAGCTGGGGAGGCCCTATAGTCTAAAAAAATAATTTTGTGAAATCATAATAGAAGAACTGTGCAGAGTAAAACAGTAGTATCTAAGCTATCCCAACTAAATGTTACGAAATTCTAAGTTTTAATATTCCAAACTCTTACAAAATAGGATGGAATAAATATACATAAGTGGCAATTATTATTTATGATTTTGCTTTGTAAAAATTTCAAAAGCTGGCACAGTCTTCCAGGGCTAAATCAGGTATTACAGATATAGTGTACATATTATCTGTCAATTCAGTTTCAGTTCAGTTGCTCAGTCGTGTCCAACTCTTTGTGACCCCATGGACTGCAGCACGCCAGGCCTCCCTGTCCATCACCAACTCTCGGAGTTTACGCAAACTCATGTCCATTGAGTCGGTGATGTATATTCATTCTAATCCCTAGGTCCTACAAACCAGGCCATTTACCTTCAATATAACATTTGAGTTAAATGTTTTTTTGGGGAATGTGTTGATAATTATAGCAAAAGAAAAATCAAAATCCACAAACTCCATGTTTTTAATCCAAAATTAATACTGAAACTATATTCTAGACTTTTAAGGAAATCATTAAAAACAAACCCTATGCTACAATATATCACATAAAAGTAGCATATAGGAATTCCTTACTTTGCATGGTAATCTGTAGCTGGTTTGAGATCATTTAAAGTGACACTGGTTTCTTCTCCTCTGGGGGGAAAAAAGGTAACATATCATTATTTGATAAATATAGCATTTTTAGAGAATGTGTGTTATGTATACTACAGTTTGTGGTATTTTATGAAATTATACTGCTTCTAACTTTCCCAACTGTAACCACATTCCGACTGTATCAATAAGCAATTTGCATATTTAGGATATATGCCACACTTAGGTATGTACTTGCATAACACGTGTGCTAAGTAAATGGACTGTATATGTAAGACTTTGTATGTGTATGTGTGTGTGTGGAGTTAGGGTAGATATTTAGCTTAACTGAAGAAATGGAACCATTTTCAGTTACTGGCATATAGTTAAAGTAACACATGTGCTAAGTAACACATGAAATCAAAACTGAAATCAAAACTATCAAATTTTTACAAGGAGTCTGCCACTATTGGATTTTATTTAAAATATAATGTGGAACTTTATTTAAAATGTTACAATTTAATGAGTAGGTTTCTAAAAAGTGAATCACAATTTAAGGTAAAGCATTTTTCGTAGCCACTATTACATTTTCAAATATAATAGCACATATTTTCTTAAATAATTATTTGCTACCACTATTATTTGGGCATGTAGTCAACAAGTTAGCCTGTTTTCTCTTCCTTTTCTTTTAAATCACTGTTCTCTATTCCATTTTCTTCAGTCAAGTTTCTCTCCTCTCTACTTAATGGATTTCTTCCTCCCATCCCCCTCTCACTTTCCTTCCAGGTATCCTATTTCTCAAATCAAAGCCAGTGAATAGTATGAGAAAGGAAACACGTCTCACTGATGGAAGGACACCTTACTGAATCAGGGCAGTTGTAATAGCAGCCTCAGAAAGAGACTTTAATTGGTGCAGGATAACGAGATGACTGAGGTTGACTAATGTCCCTCTTGTGCTCTCTGGTCAGGCTGCAAATGGAGATAAATTCTTTCCCTTAGGAAGCAGTCATATCAAACTAGAATAGCCGCTAACACAAAAAAGAAAGCTTTACTTTGATGGTCCTTTACTCTCTATTTACCCCATAGGTAGGTTTGCTCTTTTAAGAAAATGAAATACAATACACACAAGGGAGTCTCCAACAAAGAGGAGGAGACCTTGTTACTAGATGACAGTCACTGAAGCAGTTTCACTTTCCTTTCTTCCCCACACTAGCTATTTTTTTTAGAAAATACACCAAGAAGGTTGATTTATCCAGTGTTTTGTGTTAATAACGATCATTCAAATGGCTAACCACGTCCTGCTTTACAATCTTTCTGGTAAAGTTACATAACAGTAATTGATTTTACTCTTTTTCACCAGAATAAACAATTTCTATATGACCAATAACAGAAAAATAATTTATTTTACAGCTGTCAATCACAAAGTCACAATTTTAGCCACTGACACTTTCTGTTTGTTGGGGTATAATACACTTTTGAACCAAGAAAAGAGAACTATGGCATTTTCAACACACAAATGAGGAACAATGGTACTAAATTCACTTCACAATAGCACATGAGGTTGTATGTGTAAGAATGAAATCCAACTCCCTAGAAGAGCAACAGCGCGTGAGTTCACAATCTAAGAGTTCTCCACTTCTGGTCCTGGCTTCTACATACTACAATTTATATTTACGTCTCAGGAATGTGTGGATAGTGAAATATCTATCAGGGAGCCTATTGAAACAAAAAAAAGCTGAATGTGGCCAATGAAAGTGAATTATTCCAAGGGAGTTGTAGACAGAAATGTGAACCAGCTGGCATATGGACTATTTACATTGAAATCAGTATCACTGGTCAACTTATAGATTCAAAATAAAAGCATGAAGAGGGAAAGCAGCACAGAATTAGTATTAAGCTCTTTATGATAAACCATTAACTTACATAACGGGAAGGAGTAAAACAAAACAAATACCTACGCAAAAACACTTTTGTATTTCCCATCTTTTCCAGTGCTTGAGACCAGAATTTCATAACCATAGAGCTCTGGTACAGTAGTCTCATCTGTTTCACCATTTATGAGGCTGGAAGGTGGTGACCAGGTAAGAACCACTGTCCTTGCCTGGATGTCTGAGGCCTGCAAAAACATAATATTTAAAAGCTCTCTGAAACAACTGTAATGTGCACAACAAACAGCACAAAATCTAATACGGTTTCAAGATTAGATAAAATTTATCTGTAGTTACTTACATAAAATGACTCACCAATAGAAACCTGCCCATTTGTAAATGAGATACAATTTGCCATGAAAGGGCAGATGGGTTCGACAAAGTTCAAAGACCATTTTTTGGGCTGTTTAAAACGATTAGTGTAAACATCATATACAGTTGAAAGAATGGCAGAAAAAACTCACTTGTAACATACTTGAAAGGATTCATTTCCTCACTTTAGAAAGTGTCTAACAATAAGAAAAAGACCAAAACCTTAAGAGAAAAATGAGCAAAAGACTGGGACTGTCCAAAGAAATATAATTGAATTGTATTTAAAAAATAAAAATATATCTAACTACCTTCATAATTAAACAATCTGTACAGAGCATAACTTTCTCTTTTCATTTGTGTAAATTTTGAACTGAGAAATAAGACCTCACCATTTCAGAAAAGTTTATATTTCTTTTAATTACTAGTGAAGAACTCTTTGGGGTCTTAATGGGTCTAAAAATTCAGTTTGTATGAGCATTTTACTTAATATTAATCTTGTATCTGATGGAAATATTTTTCCTATCAGAATGATAGCCTTTATTTAGGCTATTTTAAAACACACAGAAGCTTTTCAGATGGCGCTAGTGGTAAAGAACCCGCCTGCCAATGCAGGGATGCAGGTTCGACCCCTGGGCCAAGAAGATCCCCTGGAGAAGGGCATGGCAACCCACTCCAGTATTCTTGCCTGGAGAATTCCATGGACAGAAAAGCCTGGTGGGCTAATGCCATAGGGTCACAGAGTTGTACACGACTGAAGTGACTTAGCACGCATGCATGCAAAATACACAGAAAATTTTATGTAGCCAATTTTGCTGTCATACATTTTTCTGATTTCTTCTATTACATCTACACACAAATAGCATTGGGAAATATTAACTTTCTTCTATGGTTTTAACTCTTTTTGCAACTGGAGTTAATTGGATGTATTTTACATGGAAATAACAAATTTTTTTCTTTAAATGATAATCAGTTGTACCTACACTCTTCGTTAGATCTTTGCCCGGTTCAGTGATTTTGAATGACATTGAGCATATACTAAAACCTTGTTTAAAAAATGAATTGCTGGTTGAGTATTCTGCCACACTCAGAGTGATTAACAGCCTCACTCTCCTATGTCAGATCTGTACTGATCTATTATTACAGATCTCACATTCCTTACGTATAGTTAAATTGGAAGTAAGCCCTGAACCTACCAAAATCCTATGTGAATATTCTAAGTGTAAATGTCAAGAAAATACATGCGATACTTACCACTGGTTTGACAATGTTGGAAAGAAGTGCTTCAAAAGCTTTAGTTTCTTCATCTTTTTCTTAAAAAAAAAAAAAAAGAAAAAAAAATTTTTTTGGGGGGAATTAAAAGAAAATACAACTTAAATGCAATCATCCTGCTCCCTTCAAAATATGTCTTCTAAAACATGTAACAAGAGGTTGGAATTTGAGAATTTTATTTTCTAGTTTCTACTCCTTAGTTCATATTCAGCAGTTTGTGGCTTTTTAAGGAACTTATAGAGTTCTTTTGCCTCAGTTTCTATTTCCCTTTTAACCTTAATAACTAGTTATAGTACCACTATATATATCCCTTTAAAAAAATAAAGTATGCTCTCTCTTAAAATCCTTATTTGCCAATCTCATACCTCTTAATGACAAGTTAACTAAGCATTTGTTTCATATATGCCTTAATTGTGGTTCCCAAAATAGGAATATAATTGACTAGACCATAACCTAAAACCACCGCTGAAGTATCTGAAACTTTAGCTTAACTCCTCTGAAACATCAGTGCTGAAAAGAATGATCAGAAGGTCTCAAAAATATGGGAGAACATTTTAATAAATGTTTATATTACAAGCCAAGAGGCTGTTAAAGCACTAAATGGATGGGAAATAAAAATTTTAAAGAAAAGGAAGTAGTGCTCAGAGTTCATATGGTGGAAGTCACAGGTTAGAGGAAGGATCTAAGGGAAACAGAAAAGAACTTTTGAACAAAGAAATGGACAAGACTCTATCCTAACTATAACATTTATAGAGTATATAAATGGATTGGTGAACTACATAACTAGTTGCTATCAGGGACCTGTATAAGAAGAAGCTGGGAAGAATAAGAGTTTTGATTAAAAATCAGTTTAGCGTTATTTAGGTTCAGAAAGAAGAAAGGAATCTGAATGAACTTTGAGTTTTCCTATCAAACAAATTTTTCGTGGTTAGTAAAATTTATGATATAGGTGTAAGTATTAATTGAGCTTTCCCAAAATGTAAAAAGAAACACCCTAGTAACAATTCAGGTTCTAAAACTTACCCCTCACATTTAGACAGTGTTATGCTACCAATCTACAGTTTATGTGAAGCATGATGAAATGACTGAAAAGTCAGACTATACTCTTAGTAGGTTAAATGATGATAAAAAGACAATTAGAATATATTACTATATATTAAATATATATATTATATATTAAACGAACATATATTAAATAGTTACCTTCTATTTCTGTATCAATTTGTGCACCACCTTTCCCCTTTCCTGACTTATTCTTCACTGATCCTGTGTTTGTACCACTAGCATTCTGCCCTTTTGTAAGCCCATTATGTTCACTGATAGGAGAAGGGCATTTCTGGGGTGATGATGGTGGACTGCTCATCTTATCTTTCTGTGTTCCTTGGCGATCCTTTAATTTTTTCTGCAAACGTTCATATGTTTTACTAGATCTTTCATCTCTAAAGTTGGACCTTCCATGTGAAGAGTGAGCATCTAAGAAGAAATAAAATAAAAATCATTTAGAAAAGGTCGTTTTCTTCAAACACATTTATGGCATGAGAAAAGAGTAGGAAGTAAATTATCATTATATTATATAAAACTTATAATTCAAAGAAAAATCTTGCACAACACAAAGCTATTTCTGTGTCTCCACTAACTAAAGAGAACCAAGCTTTATGACTTGATTATAATCTTACAGATATTTCTTTCCTTCCTCTTTTCTCAAGTATTAATCTCCATAGAAATAGCTTGGTCCTAAGCTATGACTGTCACAGGAGGGGAATAAGACCTGAACTGAGCTGTGTAGAGTTCTTTTATTCTTTTGTAGCCATTAATTTTAGCATCTCTTTCAACTTCAAACATCTCTGAATAACAATGTATTTTAACAATGTACAATAGCAGTATATTGTAATAGTTAAGATTTTTCTTATAATTTTCTCACATTTTAAAAAACTAGGTCATAATTAGGAGTAAAAAAAATGAAAGAGACTGATTTGTAGTATAAACTCTTGCTATCAAAAGTATGTTCATTGGGCTACTGCACAAGACTTACCTGGGAATTTGTTATTTGTTAAATGCAGAAAACCAAACCACACTCAAACCACACTCAGACCTACAGAATTAATATGCATTACTTGAGCAATAGAAATAAGTTTGAAAAAAATGTAATATATGACATAATATGTAATATATCTACTACTTGCAGGCTGTGTTGCATAATTTAAAATCTGTATTTAGAGTTATTTCTTCTACAAATTTACTAAGCTTGAATGACAAGTACTGATTAAGTGCGAGGAAAACAGCGATGAAAAAAACAGATTCAGTTCTTCAGGGGTTTACAGTTAAATAAGGGAAAAAGACTTCTAAATACACACACACAAAAATCAAGTTGTGTTCAGTTCTGTGAAAGAAACAGGTTTCAGAGATTGACAAGGAAAGGTAATGGGAAGATCTCTGAAAGCTAAAATCTAAAACAAACAAACAAACAAAAAACCCACAGCAGCGGCAGCTTGCATGCAAAGTGGGGAAGAGTACTTCTGGGAGAGAGAATACCATGTGTAGAGGCACTGAGGTAAGAAAGAGCTTGGCTCTGAAAAACCAAAGGTGGGAACAAGTAAGACCAGGCAGACGGAGGCCAGAGCAGGATCTTGCCCAGGGCAGCGGCTGGCAAGCAGGTCCAACTGTGGCCCCCAGGGGTCGTCTGGCAGCATCCAGAGATGCTCTAGTTGTGGTAGCTGAGCTGGACGAGGGTGAGGGGTGGAGCTGTCTGCTGCTGGCGTCTAGTGGGTAGAGGGCGGGGCTCCTTCTAAACATCCTACAAAGCCAGTCCTGACCTCCACGGAAAGACTCATCCTTGTCCAAAGATCAAAGTGTTGAGGTTGAGAAATTCTGGTCAAGGGGAAGGGTTTAGGATTTTATTCTAAATGTAGCGGAAAGTCACTGAACTCTATTAATTAGAAGAATGGTCTGATTTGTATTTTATTTTTTTTTTGATTTTTTTTTTTTTTTTGATTTGTATTTTAAATGACTCCTCTGGCTGAGCGTGGGTGGTTGCAGGCAGGAATGACAGCAGAAAACCAACTGGAAGGCTGCTGCTGCAGATGTCCTGACAAGAGGTGATGGTGGACGAAGTCTGAGTAGCAGTGGAGAAAAGCAGTCACATCTGGGAATCTTCTGACAGTATATACCAACTGATGTGGGGGTTCAAAGAGGAGGAATCAAATTTGGTCATCTGGTTTTCACTTGTGCAAACTGAGTGGACAGTGGTACCATCCATGGAGATGAAGATGACACAGAAAATCAAGTTCCATAATTATGTTTTAAAATACTATAACTGAGATGTATGAGACACTTAAGTGGAACTATCAAGAAGGCAGTTAGGGGAGTAGCCTGGTGGCCTAGTGGTTAGGATTCCAGAGTCCAGGCTTTTAATACCATGGCCTGGATTTAATCCCTGGCTCAGGAATGCAGCACAGTCCAAAAAAAAAAACAAACAAACCACAGACAGAAATAAAAGCCTGGGACTCAGAGGAGAGGTTTTTGACTGAAGATACAAATTAAAAAAAAAACTGTCAGTCTATGGATGGTATTTAAAGCCACAGGAAAGAGTAAGATAATTATGTTGTGTATATGTAGCTGTCTATTCTTCCCAACAATTTATTAACTCCCTGAGGGCAGAGATTATGTTTTGTTTTTTCCCCCCAGTTTCTTACAGAACCTAGCAATGTTAGTGGCATCAGAGGCTTCAGAATTTAACAGTAGCATGATCATTCCTGGCTAAAAAATTTCCTCAGAGAGCAGCAGAACAGACAAGTAGACCTCTTGTTTGAATGTGTCCCCAATGAATGTTGCTGCACGATGCAAGGTACTTTCCCTTTCTGATTTCTGTTTACTCACCTGCCTTGAAGGGTGGGCATGAAGATGAAGCATTTAACATGTTTTTTAAAGTTAATTTTTACTGGAGCATAGTTGATTTACAATGTTGTGTTAGTTTCTGCTGTATAGCAAAGTGAATGGGTTACACATATACATATATCCACTCTTTTTTAGATTCTTTTCCCACATGGGTCATTACAGAGTACTGACTAGAATTCCCTTAACACAGCGTTTGAGTGATAGAAAATTATTGTGATAGTGACCGTTTGTTTTCTTTTATATAATGTGATAATAGCACCTATTACATCCAAGCAAAGAACAGCCAACTCCACAAAACAAGAATACTTTCTAGATGTCTTACCTACATCTCCATATACTTGTGAAGACTGATACTGTGGCATATACTGTGTTGCCATGTCTCCAGCTCCGGTTACTGGTGAGTACATGTGGCGCGGTGGGGGGGGCATCATGGCTGGGACAGGAATGAAACCGGGCAGGGGAGGGTGTGGAGAGCGATGGATGACTGTGTGACCACCAGGGTGAAACTCTGGTGCCTGAGGAACCACCACAACTCTTCGAACACCATTGTCTTCAATAACCTATAAAATGAGCAGTAGATTAAAGGTTTCTTCCATAGGACGTAAGCAGTTTTTTCCAGATATGTGAGAGGAAGAATTGTTACACCGATTAGAAGTTAATTAAGAAATTTTACAGAATCAACATGAAAAGATTTTATTAAATACATTACATACATATGAATTAGCGCTGAACAACATGAAGTTGTTTTTGTTATACAATACAATATAAATCTTAAAACACTGACAAGATTAGCTAAATAATAATATACACAGTGAGTTATGATATTAGGTATTTATCTTAGGTGTGACATGCATTTAGTGATACAGTAAAAATGTAGTAATGGGACCAAGTGTCTCAAGGGACCTTCTGGTTTCAATATAACAGGGTCAGGAATTTCTTTTTTGTGGGGTAGGGGAAAAATAAGATATGGAAAGAACAGAAACTGTGAAATAGCAATGGGGAAAAAAACTGGATCCAAACTCCTCAGATCAACTGCATATTGAATTTAGGCATAAAACTCTTAGGACCATGACCAGAACAATTCTGATAGTTGAAGATCCTGTCAAGGCAGGCAAACACCTCATATATTAACTCCCAGTTAAGGAAAATATCTGCAGCTCTAAGTCTTAGAAATCATACATTTCTACACAGGGGTCATGCTGTGGAAAAATATTTTTAAAAATGACAGATATACTCCCTTTGAACCTCACTGGAACAACAAGAACATATAGGAAGGACTAAAAAGATACAAGATTTTACCTTAAAATTAGAAATCCTTCTATGAGAAGAGTTCTTTATCTTTCAGACTTAAATAATTACTACTGAAGTATAACAAACATTTAATAACAAAAAATGATTAAAATGTAAAGCAGTAACTTAAAGACAAATCCTAATATTTTCACATTTTACTATGGAAGAATAAGTTTTACTACACCTAAATGAATAGCAAATTTAGTTTATAAACATACGTGCTTGGTAGGGATGTTAGAAAACACAGTTACTTGGATACAGATAAGCCTAACTTACAAATAAATTACTGCTTTAGAAAGAATATAGTTGCTATTAAATAGGCTATTAAACTAACTTTCTCTGCTGAAGTGTGAGATGACTTGTGAGATAAGACAGAACCAGAAGAGCAAATGAATCACTGGTATAGGAGACTCTAGGTATAGACTACGTTTGTTTCCAGCACAATGGAGACCTCATATCCCATGTCTCCCTATTTAACCCAGGTCTGGATTCAAGCCTGGACAACTGCCTATGACTGGTGGAAAGAACGTCCTATCTGGAACCCTAGCTGAAGATAATCTGGAATCTGTTTAGCATTTTTCAGCCTCCAACCTATAGGAAAGGACCTGAGAGGAAGTCTGAAATGGATTTTGAGTGAGCCAAACCGCAGTGTCTGCCATTAACGTACCATTTCCACCTTTATCAACTGTCTGACTCACAAATCTTAAATGCCCCCCACTGCTGATAGGATTGCATGGTACATACTCTTCAACCTAGCATTCCATATGGTTCCAACCTCTCATTATAGCTATTATCTTTCTTCCACACTAAATTCTGAACCCTTCATTCCAGTCAGGCTGGTATACTAAAACACCTATCTTCATCCTTACCTGCATATTTCTTTATCTTGTACTTTGGCTTATGCCATCTTCCCTCCTCATTTTACTTTCCCCCAGTCTATATCTATGAAAGTCCCATCTATCCTTCCAAATCTAGCACTAACCACCTCCATTCATTAAAAAAAAATTTGTTTTTGAACAAAAAGATAGAGGTAATTTAGCAGAGAAAAAAACAGTGACATGTTTGTGTGGGCACACACACTCACAGGGGTGGACAAACATGACAGCAAAAGTAAATTATTTAGCATGCTGGAAGGTGATAAACACTATGGAAAAAAACAACGCACCAGGTAAGGCGGATCATAAGTACCGCAAAAGGGGAACAGTTGTAGTATAAAAGAATGATCAGGATAGGCCTTATTGGCAAAGTGAAATTTGAGCAGAGATGTGAAGGAATTGAAGGAATTAGCCAGGCAAAAATCTGAAAGACTGTTCTGGGAAGAGGGAACAGTCAGAACAAAGCCTTTAAAGTAGGAGTGGCTAGGAGGAAGCCAGTGTGACTGGATCAACATAAAGGAGGAGAAAAGACAGAAGCAGATGAGATCAACAGATACAAAATGGTAGAGATGATGGCCAAGTCAGGCAGGTTGCCCTATATAGGCTATTAAGGACTTACATGTACTCAGTGAAATGGAGGACCATCACAGAAACAAGTGGTTCTCATCAAGGGGTGATTTTACTCCTTAGAGCAACAGTCTCCAACTTTTAGGAGGACTGGTTTTATGGAAGACAATTTTTCCATGGACTTAGGGTAAGGATGGTTTTGGAATGATTCAAGCGTATTACATTTATTGTGCACTTTATTTCTATTATCATTACATTAGCTCCACCTCAGATCATCAGGCATTAGATCCTAGAGGTTGGGGACCCTTGTTGTAAAGGACATTTGGCAGTATCTGGAGTCATTTTTAGGGCTTCCCAGGTGGCACTAGTGGTAAAGAAGCTGCCTGCCAACGCAGGAGACATAAGAGACACAGGTTCAATCCCTGGGTCAGGACGGTCCCCTGGAGAAGGGCATGGCAACCCACTTCAGTATTTCTGCCTGGAGAATCCCCATGGACAGAGGAGCCTAGTGGGCTACAGTCCATGGGGTCACAAAGAGTTGGACACAACTGAAGCGACTGAGCATGCTTGGAGTCAGTTTTGGTTGTCACACCTGGAGTTGCAGGTACTAACTATTAAGTGAGTAGAGGTCAGGGATGGCGCAAATGCCCTACAACACAGAGGACAACCCCCCCAAAACAAAAAATTATTGGCTTACACTGTTTATGGTGCCAAGATTGAGAAGTCCTGATATACCCTTACGTTTAATAGGGTTACTCTGGCTGCTGAGTTGAGGATAGATTGTAGGGCAAAGCCAAAAATGGGGAGATCATTTAGGAAGTCATTGTAGAAATCTAGGCAGGAGATGGTGGTGGCTTGGACCATGGTGGCAGCAGTGAAGGTGGTGAGAAGTTGCCCACATTCTGCATATCTTCAAAGGCAGAACAAGATTAGCGGATAATTCCACTGGAGAAGTGTGAAAAAGTTCTGGAGTGATGGTATTTCACCAACAGTGAAAGGGAAAGCTATAGGTTAGAACAAGTTACTTTAGCAGAGTAGGGAGAAGATCTGGAGTTTTAGGTTTTGCACATGTAAGTTTGGTAAGTCTGTAAGTGGAAATGTTGAGTAGGCAATTAGATAATAGTGGTCTGCAGTTCCAGAAAGATAGGAAAGGACAAACAATAAGGCAGGAAGAAAACTTAAAGAGTGTAGAGTCAGGAAATTTGGTTAAGTATACCAGGGAGAATGGATCGATTTTGTTAAGTGTCGCTGATAGGTTCAATAAGATGAAGACTAAGGACTGACCATTGGATTTAGCAATTTGGAAGTCATAGGGACCTTGATGAGAGCAGTTTTAGCATAATCATAGGGGCAAAGCCTGAGTGGAGTGGATTTAAGAGAGAAAGTGGGGAGGAAAATTAGAGAGCTAAATTTTCTCACAATTTTGGAAAGTTTTCCTGTAGAAGGGAATACGTAGGGTGGTAACTGACAATAGAAAAGTCAAGCAGCTTAAAAAATCTGTTGCTGTTTTTAGTGGGAGCAATTACAACATGCTGATATACTAATGAGCATGATCCATCAGAGTAAGAAACTGATGATGTAGGGGAGAGAGAGCTAGAGTAATGTCCTTGAGCAGGCAAAAGGAGAGGACAGTCAGGACTCCAGCTGGGGCACAGGATTTAGACAGGAGCAGAAAAGTCTGTCTTTGATCTAGATGAAAAACAAGTACAGACTGATGAAATGAGAAGGTAGAGAATGTAACTTCAGATGCTGATAAGAGATGTGGGGTTAGGAGTCTGTAGTTTCCTTGATTGCTCTCTGTGAACCCTTTCCTTAGATACCAGAATTTCAGTATTATCTCCTTCCTATCAATTCTATTGCATTTATTCGCTATCATCTGTTTGGTATCCCTAACACTGTAGTATTTGTTAATTTTCCAACATTTCTTACTCTATAATTTAACTGTAAATTTCTCAAGGGACATGTGTGAACTATTTAATCCTCAAAACAATGCTAAAATAGGTAGCATTATTTTTTTCATTTTTTTAGATGGTGAAACTGAGGCATAGAGATGTTAAATAACTTGCAAGGTCACACAGGCAATAAATGGAGGAGCTAGTAACTGAACTCAGGTAAGCTGGCTTCAATTCCATGTTCTTATTCATTTTGTCAGCACAGAATCCACAAATACTTGCCTCTTAGTGCCTTTTTAAATTTCACAAACACAAGTGAGATCTCATCAGTTAAAAAAGAAATGGCTAAACTGCTTATGAAATTAAAACCACTTTTCTGCTGAAAAAGAACATTTCAAATATAAAGATAAGCTGAGGGAAGGGAGGCTGGAGAGTTAATTGTTTTAAAAGGTTGTGAAATGAGTACAAGAAACCTGATTTATAATAGTCTGGAAGCCCTGAAGAGGGGGAACTCTCATGCACTACTGTTTGCTGTCCCTTACAGACTCTAGCAGGAATCACATTTCCCAACCGGAAGGAAGCTTACTTTATATACCCCAGCTGGAGGAAAGAAAATTTTTTTCCTTGCTTAGTATAGCCAATGAGAAGCTACCACAACTAGCCTAATCAGAAGCAGCTATAACCCTCAACTCTCTTTCCTCCAATGGACTTTGCTCAAAAACCATCCCTTCTCAACTCCCCTCTTTTAAGAATAGTCCTCTTCTTTGTTTTGGGAACTTGCCTATGGTTTGCCGTAGTCTGCATGTCCTGCACTGCAATTTCTCTGCTATTCCTGAATAACATCATTTTGCTGTTAACTATGTATTTTATCTTTAAGGCTGATAAGGTACAGAGTTCAGTTTTGCAAGAAGAAGAGTTCTGGGGATGGATGGTAGCGCAACAGTGTGAACGTACTTAATACCACTGAACCATGCCTTTAAAATAGTTATGGTATATTTTTAATGTGTATTTTACCACAGTTAAAAGAAAAGAAAACAAAACAAAACTAAGATATAGAGATTAAAAAAAAAAAAAAAAGAGCCAGATCAGGATCAAGAGGGTGTGGAGAACTCCACCACAATAAATCATCTGAGCAGCCAGTAACTTCAGAGTGAGGCCAGAGACCTCTAAACGATCCGCCTAGTTTCTAGCTGCCAAGAAATAGCCAAGACACTGAATTTTACACCAACAGGGTACAATGATGGCAGAGATTAAGATAAAATCAACACGTTCTGAGAAGGAAAAAAAGGTGAAATATAATCCAAATTAGTCTACGCTAAAAAAATGAAAGACAATGAGATAAATGGAAATATCAACACAGTCTGACCACCTAACCACATACACCATGCAATATCTAATTAGACAAAAGCCCTGTTTTGTTTCCTTCACTGAACACAGACATAATTGAAGAGGGGCTGCAGAGAAAGGAGGTTGTATTTACTATCTGATATTTTATATTGTGCTCCAGAATGGATATTCCGTGACAGATCTGTTCTGTATCCTGTTTTCTCCCCAATAACTGGTACGGTACATGTAGTGTATGACAGATGCTCAAAAAATATTTGTTTGATGACTGATATGACCAGAAATAAATGCTATTAGTTCTACTCGAATCTCCCACCCCCTCTTAACAATAGCCAACTACTGGAGTTTTGTGACTTCTTCAATTCCTACAACCTTTGCTTCCCCACTACTTCTAGCAACCTACTTCTATTGCATCATTCTGAACTACTCCAAATTTAAGCTATTGAAGAGTATTACAGATATTTCTGGCCCTTCATCTCACAGATTCATCCAATATCTAATCAAGCACACAGCAACGTAAGCGACTACAACCTTTCTCTCCAGCTCTTACTGTGTCTCTTCATCCTCATCGAAACCACTAAATCCCCTTTCAGTCTCTTACACTGCTGTCCATCTGTTTGGGTTGTCCTTTCCAGGAGAGACAAAGACTGAGATCAGACTTGTTTGTACAATCTTTGAAAGATTTACTAACCTCACTGGTGCGTGCTGACATAAAGGCACAGTGAAATACCAAGTCCAGCTCAAAGGAGTAATCTGAAACTTTTCATGAAGCTGACACAGGTCCTTTCCCCACATTATGAGATCTACAATCCCCTCCCTGTTAGATACCCTCTCATCACCATAACAACCCACATTCCATAAAAAACAAGGAGCCATTACAGAAAAGCAGAAGGAGGGAACTTTTGGTATTACCTTTCAGGAGTCCCCTTCAGGTTAAGTCTACACTATTTTCTTGATAATTCATTAACTTCATCACTAAAATATCAAGTGTTATTCTGAGCTGCAATGCCCTTAGGGACTACAAGTTGTTATTATTTGCCAGGAAACTAAGTTCCTTCTATACCTGTCACCATATGCTTTCTGTGTCATCATTTGTTTTCACTGTTTTTGTTTACTGTACTGTTTCTCCCTTTGGTGTCTGAGTTCAGCTGGCACATATTTCTGTCTCTATGCAGTAAGTCAAATCGCTCATAAATTTCCCTTTCTTATTTGTTAAACTGTAATAATCAACTTCATTAAGGTTATGTCTAAAATTATGTCTGTAATTAGAGAAAAGGCTAAGGGGAAACATACTAAATGTTTACAAAGAGTATCTATGGGTTATAACACTCAATGGAATTTTTTCCCTACCCTTTTACATGTTTTCCAAGTTTTCCATATAATAATGATCAGAAAAAGTACAACTATATTTGTTCTTTATCACTAAATATATTTCCCATTGGCTTGCTTGAAAAACTAATATTCCTTGACATTTAAGCTTCTGGTGAACAATTACATTTTACTTTATGCGTAAAATTTTAATTAATTTTAGGTTTCCCAATCATATTGCAAGTATCTTACAGTTAATAAAAATTTTTTTAAAATGATGATCCATTTTTCTGCTCCAACAACAAAAGCTATGTAACTAAAAAATTAAGTCTGACTATTCTCATTACTAAGTAGAATGCTGAAGTATCAGAGAAATAAGGTACAAATATAAATTAACAATATCATAGAACTCTTGGATAAAGAAGCAAAGAAAGTATAACAAAATCGGCAATTTTAACGGCAACTTTGGGTTTTGCAAATTGCAAATGAGAAAAACAGAACCAATGAATCCCCAAATTACCTAATATATAATACCCTGTCTGTTATTCTCAAAAATTAAGTTAAAATATATGTGAATTATTGATAAGTGCACGTCTGAAGTGCTTCTAAACTTAATGGCATTTGTACAAACATAAAAAATGTGAAGGCTGATTTATCCTTGGTAAATCATGATTTCTTCATTTTCACTTAAATCTTGATCTTCATCTAAGATTATTTATCTTTTGAATCTTTCATTTTTCGGCCTCAATATACTCTTTGGTTTGTAGCATGATTGCTTCCTCAGTAGCAGAGCTAGAGAGTCCCAACACTGGATTTTATTTTTTTAATTAAATTTATTTATTTTTAATTGGAGGATAAGTACCTTACAACATTGTGTTGGTTTCTCCCTTATTGGATTTAAATTTTTGCAGTCCTTGCTTGCCTGACCAAATGTTTTAGGATATTTACATTTGCTGAATCCTGTGAGTGTATGTACTGAATTACATGATGGTATAGCAAAAACATTACTTGACCCTCCTTTGATCACTGGCCTTTGACAACAGATACACAGTAGGCAGGGATGGAGTTGATAAAATTGCTGCCCCAAGAGGAGAACAGTGTACAGAAGTCTAAAAAGAGACTGCAGATGACAGCTATTCCTGGATTTAGTGTGTGTGCTCCTTAGTTCCCACTGAGCCAAATACAACATGCACTTTGTAACAGCCATCTACGTGTCTTAATGTTTGGTTCAACTCCCAGCTTCTATCTTTGCTAATATAATTATGTTTGCTTATGTGTCAAATTTTGGACAATTACCAAGCTCTTAGCTGTGCCAAGAACTTGGCTCTTGGTATTTTCTAACATGAGAAATTTTATATGTCAGGCAATAGGGGTTGTACTTCAACGGTGATGTCAAAATGTTAGAATTCATTCTTACACATTAGGTACTTAAATTATTTCAATAATGATGAAACTAGATTTTGTCTTTGGATTAACACTGTGTGCTTAAAAATGATACATTTCCTAGAGACAATGATTATTGTTAAAGTTCATTCACTTATTTGACAAATATTTATGAAATACATACTATATCTGAGTTACTACAGAACAAAAATAATAAAAGGTACCTCCACACACTCAAGGAACTTAAAATCCCATATAAGAATATATAGACACACAATTATAGTATCAGGTATGTATATGTAACTAAAGAATGGTACAAATAACTTGATCTAGGTTCTCAAAGATGGGTAGAATTTCAAAAGGCAGAAATGAGGGAATGAATAACATTCCCTGGATAACAGCATTAAGTGAGCATGTGAGTAGTCATGTTTGGCTGAAAAAATAGATAGGTGATTAGATTTATCAAGAGACGGGTACAGAGACAAACCAGAAAAGAACCGCGTTAAGGCCTTATGTGTCAAGAAATCTAGACCTCACTGAGTGGCCAAGCCAACTAATGAGCATGGAAGTGAAAAAATTAAAGAAGTTATATAGGAAGATTATTTTAGTGGCTCTTGCCCTAAAGATACAGCACCATGGACTTCCTGGTGGGTCCAGTGGTTAACACTATGCTTCCAATGCAGGGGGTGTAGGTTTAATCCCTGGTTGGAGAACTAAGATTCCACATGTTGTGTAGCATGGCAAAATAAATTTTAAAAAAGATATAGAATCTCAACTTGGATGATCATTTGATTGATTTACTAGTATTTATTGAGCCCTTAATACATGACAGGCACTGTACTCAGCACTGAGGAAATAAAGATGAATGAGAATTCTGTATGATCTAGTCTTATGACCTCTCTGACCTCACTGTTTACTATTATTCTGCCTTAAGGACTCAGTCCAGCCGCAACAGCCGCCTTGTTGTTCCCAAGCATGCTCTCATCTTAGGCCTTTTGCACCAGCTGTTTCTGTTTCCAGAATCCTCTTTCCCTGAATAAATGCTTGGGCTAACTCCCAACTGTCCTTCAAGACTTGGTTCAAAGGCACCTTTCCAATGATGCCTAGTCTGACTACCCTATCTTAAAATGTAACTAGCCCTGTTTTCTTTCTTTTCCTCCCATTTTACTCACCACCTAATCCATTATATAATTTATCCATTTATTATGATTACTGTTTCCTTTTCCCCACAAGAATGTAAACTACAGAAGTACAGAGGTCCTTGCCTCTTTTCATTCAAGCAGTGAGAGAGTCCCTAACATATAAGAGCACTCAACACATATCTGTTGACCACTGTTAAACACAGGAACTGTATGAATTCATAATCTTCTCTTCTCAGGAAGGGGAATTTATTAACTAAACAATGTGAAAAATTTGTTCAAAGAGGGATATACATAATGTGCTATGAGAACCCAAACGGAAAGGCACCTGAAAAGGTTCAAGGAAAGTTAATTCTAAAATTGAGAAGAGCAGAAATTTGCCATAAAAATGAAAGGTACTGTTAGCTGAGAGAACAGCAGAATACTTACAACTGCCTTCAAATAATCTGTCTTAATCATCTTTATGTCACCAGCACCCAATACAGAGCTTGGCACATGATGCCATTCAACATGTTTGTTAAACGGAGCTATGCTAGAGAGAAAAAACAAGGTAATCCTCTTTATGGAGATGCAGAAAGGTCGGAGAAGGAACAACCAGAGAAGTAGGAAGAATCAGGATAGCATTACTTCAAGAAAATCTGGGATAATCTGGGGTAAATCATAGGACTGTTGTTTAGTCGCTAAGTAGTGTACGATTCTTTGTGACCCTACGGACTGTAGCCTGCCAGGCTCCTCTGTCCATGGGATTTCCCAGGCAAGAATACTGGAGTGGGTTGCCATTTCCTTCTCCAGGGGATCTTCCTGACCTGGGATCAAACCCAAGGCTCTTGCATTGGCAGGCGTACTCTTTTACCACTGAGCCACCAGGGAAGGGTCAAATGTTTAGAGGTCAAAGAGAAGAAATCTAGACCTCACTGTCACTGTTCAGTCGCTCAGTCGTGTTGGATTCTGTGAATCCATGGACTGCAGCACACCAGGCCTCCCTGTCCTTCACCACCTCCCAAAGCTTGCTCAAATTCATGTTCATTGAGTTAGTGATGCCATCCAATCATCTCGTCCTCTGTCATCCCCTTCTCCTGCCTTCAATCTTTCTCAGCATCAGGATCTTTTCTAATGAGTCAGTTCTTCACGTCAGGTGGCCAAAGTGTTGGAGCTTCAGCTTCAGCATCAGTCCTTCCAATGAACAGCCAGGACTGATCTCCTTTAGGATGGACTGGTTGGATCTCCTTTCAGTCCAAGGGACTCTCAAGAGTCTTCTCCAACACCACAGTTCAAAAGCATCAATTCTTCGGTGCTCAGTCTTCCTTATGGTCCAACTCTCACATCTATACATGACTATGTTTTTAACAAATGTTTAGAAGTCAAAGAGGATTATGCTGAAAAAAGGGCTTTGGTTTGGTGTATACCAGAGAGTAGATTTAGTAGGGTAAAAAAGGCAGGCAGGCTAAGGAGTCAGTGTGCTAAACAAAAGCAGAAATAATGAGCAAACTATTCTTCTGGAAAGTTTACAAAGTACTTTCAAATATGAAAGAAAGTGAAAGTATTAGTCACTCAGTTGTGTCTGACTCTGCGACACATGGACTGTAGACTGCCGGGCTCCTCTGTCCATGGGATTTTCCAGGCAAGAATACTGGAGTGAGCTCCCATTTCTTTCTCCACTTTCAACTATGTTATCTCATATATGTTATCATCTTATCTCACAGTGAGGACACTGAGGCTCAAGGAAGTTGATTTGTCCAAGGCCATGCAGCCAGCAAGGGTTTTAAACAAGATACGGATCCAGCTTTCTGACTCTAATTCTCATACTATTTACATTCTCCCCAGCATCATGGTCCTCCTCTGCTGTCATTCATATAGGGGTAGGCTTCAGATAGTGGCCAGTGAATCTACCACAATAGCCCACCAGTATTTTGGCATAATCAGGGAGGATATAAGAGAGGCTCTGAAGAAAATTCCAAGTATAGGGGCTTTGCTGGTGGCTCAGTAGTTAAGAATCTGTCTTATTATATTAAGATATAACATATTATATCTTAATATTATATATTTAATATAACCAAATATACATTAATTATAATAAATATATATTTAATATATGTTATTATATTAAGACTCTGCCTTATTATAATGCAGGGAACATGGGTTCAAGCCCTGGTCTGGGAAGATCCCACATGCTGCGGGACAACACATGCAGCCTGTGTGCTGCAACTACTGAAGCCTGTGTCCCTGGAGCCCAGGAGTGGCAACAGGAGAAGCCACTGCAAGGAGAAGCCTGCACACAGCAACGAACAGCAGCCCCGCTCATGGCAACTAGAGAAAGCCTGCGTGCAGCAACGAAGACCCAGAACAGCCATAATTTAAATAAATAAATAAATACATCTTAAAAAAATTTTCAAGTATAAATTCAGTGCTAGGATAAGAAACTGGCTACTTCCAAAAAGCTTTTGAAGCAATGAGTGCTGACTACATGCAATGTCAGTAGCAGATATTGACACCTATAGATTTTACAGTTTTACTAAGTTTGCCTGTGCAAATAAGTAAGCTATCCTTTTTTCTTTAAGTCAGAGCTTTGCAACTTGTATGTAAGAAAGAGCTACAGGTGTTTGGTGATACTGATTCTGTCAGCCCTTAGGGTTGCAGGTCTGCAGGTCTAAATTCTCTTGTATAGACCACAATGTGCCATCCAATGATCATGGGCACCTGTGAACAAGTGTAAAAAAGAAGTTGGACGCACTGGCTTGGATTACTTTTAAGTAAATGGCTAATTTTAAAATGTTAGCATGGGTGCCTTTAAACCGTATGATATTAATTATATTATTCACATATCCAAGGAGATAAAACTCTAAAATTAACTCTTGAATATAATTCAACACCCAAAGACAAGGCCAAATGATGAGTGCTACTAACCTAATTTTTCCTCCTTTCCAAATAGCACTGAATGTGCTAAAATATTTGAAATAGATTTACCAAAGATATACTATACTGGGTCATAAGCTTCGGCATCTAAATTTTGTTTGCATTCAATAGCAGCGTTATGATCGCTAACACACACATGTGGACAAAAGTAACACAAAACATACCTGCGGGGCATAGCCAGGAGGCACATAGATCGGAGGCACAGAGCCATTTGGGGACATCATTGGAACCTGAGCAGGACCTGCACAGATCACAGAAGTCACATGTTAATCCTGGGTTACTTAACGAGCAAAAATTGAAAACAATTTGAATTGCATTTTGAATTCTTCATTTTAAACTAAACCCTTAAACTAATAGTGTATAACCATGAAAAGAAATTCAGATGATTCACCTGCTAAAAACCAGAAATGTTTATCTTGTAAAGGGCACTGACTGCTCTTTACCTACAGTTGTGTTTTTCAAACCTGCCTGGTGATCGTAACAGTCACCTGGGGAGATTTTTAAAGCACACAGGGACTTCTCTGGCAGTCCAGTGGTTAGGACTCTGCACTTGCACTGCAGGGGCTGCAAGTTCAACCCCTGGTCAGGGAGCTAGAGATTCTTGTCTAGTACGCTTACAGTAAATGGGGGTCTTGAATCAGTGTACTTACAAATGTCCCAGGTAATTCCTGTGCAAATTTTGCAAATTAAGTAACACTGACCCAGTGGAAAATCAAACCAAACTTTGCATATAAAATCAATGAAAAATACAAAAGGCAAAATTTGAAAAAAAAAAACAATAGAAAAAATCAAGAAAAATTCAAGAGGAAGAAGCAGTAAGAGGAAGAACAGTTAGAAATTTGGAACTTGTTTTCTTAGGGTTAAAAATCTCTTTTAACCCTGTAGTGTGTAAGTCCTGCCTTTGGGGGCTTGAGAACAGTTAGAAAAATGGAATACACAAGTATTTACCCAAAGAAAACTTTTTTGTTCCTTACACTGAAAAGTCCTTTTAAAAAAAAGAAAATTCAGCTTGTCTTATTCTACATTTCCTTTCATTTTTATAGTGATATCCTTTCCCAACCAACAACTTTTCAAAAAGTTGTTTCATATCTAAGGATATATTTCTACTATGTATTTACTAAACACTAAAATATTATGTATTTTTTGGCAACTGATGTAACAAGCTTTAAGAAATATGCTCTGATGCTTCTAAGGACAAGTAAGGCCTTCTTTATTTTTATATCCTTGGAAAACAAAAACAACAAAGTTTTTCTACATCTAAGTCAATGTTACCTATAAATTTACTAAACATACTTGTGAAGTGCTTTACACCTCTAGGCAAGAGAGGCTTCATCCAAAACTCACCTTTCAACTTCTACATGATGGACTCAAGAAATGACAGCAGATTTAAAGTTATGCTGGTTTACTTCTGTTAGCTAATTTATAGAAAACTATAGCAAGCTAGCTTTCTGAATCCTGAGATCTGGCTTAGATTACTCACAGTGTGTGAAATTTAGCTGAGACCCAGAAAGAGAATTCATTGAAAACTATTATCTGTAATCTTAATAAAGGAAATTACTTTGTTGAGTTTCTACTGTATGTGCCAGAGACTGGTTCCTTGCATATGTGCTCAAGTTTAATCCCTATTTCAAGTTATCAGAACAAGTTTTTGTTTTTTAGCCATCAGAGTGAAAAATAAGTTATTACCAATTACATTTAAACTTATAAAACTACATAACTGCTTTGGGTTGCTCTTCTTTCACTAAAGATATGAATATATAAATACTAAGTAGTTGCAATTCAAACCAAACATACTTTGAAAGCTGCTAAGTGTTTATAATTTAGTAGTACAAAATTCTACTTTATTCTTTAATTATATCTATGTGTGATTACTGAAGAGAGCACAAAACAAACCTAATCGCAAACCAGCAGTAAACCCATAACTAGTTGCAGTCCAGGAATAATGATTAACTCATATCCCTATGAAGTAATCCTTTCACTTTAGCAAGTGAATTTTCTTACCCTGAGGAAAAATGGTACAAGGTTAAGATTTTTTTCTTAAAAAAAAAAAAAAAAAAAAAAAACAACCAAAAAACAAAAAACAGTTCATGTATAGCATTATTTAATATCTAAAATACTGGTGTGAAGTAACATATTTACAGCACCATTTCTGTTGCTATTCCTGTCTATAGTAGCAAAACTCCAAAACCTCGCATACTTGATGATGCAGAAGTTCCATCACCTCCTTAGTTCCACCAATATTTTTTAATTTAGGAGGTATGAAAAGATTAACTGCAAACTCTTGATTAAGGGCAGTGAGGGAGCTCCTGTCCCAGTGAAGAAGCTAAGTCTGTTACAGACTGTACCATTAAACACACATCTGGCAGGAGAGTAGCTGTATCTGAACCACTGTAGATCCACCAAGTAACTCCTTAGTAATATATACGATTTTAGCAAAATCTACCACAAATCATATACCTATTGATTTTTAAGGGCATATTTCCTTTTCTAAAATCTTGCATAAGAGTAAGCAACTCTATTTACCAATTGCCTTAAGAAATTTGAGAAGCCTCAATTCCTTAAAAATTGCCATCAAGGATTTAGTAAAGATGGTATTTCATCTAGTAAAATGTCAACTCTTCAAATTTTTTCCTTATTAGTAGACATTAGCAGACATTTGATTTAAAAAAACAAAACAAAAGATCTGCCTGGGTTCAAATTCTTAACAAGCAACGGGCTGCTGACGTGCCACACATTCTCTTTACAAGCAAGCTTTCACAATGGCTTCCAAATAATCTGATGCCAATTTACAGATTTTAGTTGTAAAAAGAAAATCCTAGTAAAGGCTCTCTGGAAAGGAATATTCTGTGGAATGTAAAATCAACCCAACTCTAAACAGAGTTTAATCTTTTTATAACTACACGGCCACAATGTAAAATTTTTACAGCGACAGATCTGGCATCTATTGAAAAAACACACAGCATGACTTTAGAGTAATACAATACTTGCTACGTTTTAAAATAAAAGCAGAATGTTCAAAACCAGTAAATCTTACCACTCATTTTGTTTTTACAGTAGCAGCAGAGAACAAGAAAATCCAACAAGGAAACAGCGTAGTACACGTTAACAGCTTTAATTGGAGAACCGCGGTTGCTGCTTTTTTTTTTTTTTTTTGCAAAGCTACGAGGAAAAGATCCTTTGACCGAGTCACATGATGCTGACCACGTGACCTGCAGTGACCCGCGGAAAGGGAAGGGAAAAAAAAAAAAAAAAAGCAAGCGTTCCTGCTGGCAGTGTTTGGCATACAGTAAATGATTAAAAGATTTCTACTGATTCTGCCCTGGATTTGAAAATTTTCAGACTCCTTTATGAACCAACTCAAAAGCGCATCAAGATTTTCATGGAAAAATAGATACCTGCTGTAAAATAATTCCCTTTGTTCTCATTTTCCTCTGATAACTAATAGGCCTGTGTGCTAAGTCGCTTCAGCCGTGTCCGACTCTGCGACCCTGTGGACTGCTGTCTGCTCTGCTCCTCTGTCCATGGGATTCTCCAGGCAAGAATACTGGAGTGGGTTGCCACATCCTTCTCCAAGGGATCCTCCCAACCCAGGGATGGAACTAGCAGCTCGTTAGTCTACTGCATTGGCAGATGGGTTCTTTGCCATTAGAGCCACCTGGAAAGCCCTACATACTATCTACTAAGTCAAATTTTATTACCCCAGCTGGCTGCTTTTCATTTATAAATTTTAGGATACATATAACACTAATTTAGAAGATTCACTCCGAAATGTCCTTGTGTAACCTGATGCACTCTCCATACTCAACCCTTAAAATTCCTTTGTGTATTGTGGGCAACCCTTAAGGAAAGCCCACAGTATACAGAAGAATTATCTACAGAATACAGGCTTGATCAACTTGTTCTTTAAACATGGGATTTCTATTTCAGACTAGCATTTAACATCTCAAGTTAATAAATGCTACCTTTTTTTTTTATTACTGGTTTTACTTTCTTTTCTTCTGATTTTTTTCTTGTTGTTTCTAAAGGTTTAACCTGGACACTAATACAGATACTTGGTAGATGGCATTCTCACTCATGCTCATGAAATCTGAAAAGACAGGTCATGATTGGGGCTTGAAGTACTTTACTCAAGCATGTATAGAGACCAGAAAGAAGACTAAATGTTTAGCTATAAGAGAAGGGAGTAAGACTGTAAGAACTTTGGAGGGCTTTCATTACTTTATGGTGCTGTGTAGTTAAGGAAATTTATTTATAGCTAATACAAATATACAGGTAATGATAATGACTGATTTGTAATAAATTGAACAATGGAAAGAAAGTGGATTTTGGTATCAAAAGATGTAAGCTTTAACAACAGCATCAATATTTATTAGCAAGGCAATTTACTGCTCTTCTGAGACTTAGTTTCCTTCTATAAAATGGTTAAAACAATCAACTTCATGGCATTGTTGTGTGAATCAAACTAGATAAATTTAAAGTACCAAGTACACTGGCTGGCACCACTCAATAAATGATAGTTATAAGAATGGCCACTATGGGGTTTCCCAGGTGGCTCAGTGATAAAGAATCTGCCTGCCAATGCAGGAGACAAATGAGACATGGGTTCAAGCCCTGGGTCAGGAAGACACCCTGGAGTAGGAAATGGCAACCTGCTCCAGTATTCTTGCCTGGAAAATTCCATGGACAGAGGAGCCTGGTGGGCTACAGTCCACGGGGTCACAGTCAGACATGACTGAACACACACACACACATACGTTTGAGAAAGTAATAATGGGCAGGGTACTATTCAATGTATTACATGTGTTAACTCAATCCTCACAATAACTGAAAAAGGCATCACTTATAGGTAAGGGAATTGAAGCAGAATGCAATTAAGTAACTTGCCAAGAGCACACAATGAGGCAAAGCCAGGATTATTTTAACAATAAGGGAATATTTTAAACATACATAAATCATGTTCAAAGACTCAGTCTTCCAAAAAGCTGGAAAAGAACTGGTAAGGGATAATCTGGAGGTTTCAATAAATACATGCCAGACATTTCAGAGGAGATAAGACATTGATGTATCATTCTCACTAGTGGGGAAGGATAATTGTTACCTTCTAAGTCCCACTAAAAGGCAAAGCTGCCCTGAAGAGCATAGCTTAATACCTTAAAGTCTCCTGGTCTCAGCAGAATCTTCTCATAAATGTTGGATTCAGGCTCCCAGTAAATCCAATCATGCCTCTGATCTTTAGCCCCTAAACAAAAAGCAAGTCCCGGCAGCCCACTTCCTCATTTTGGCTCACGTTCTCTCACAGCTGTGTTTCCGTTTCTTGACTCTTTCTTTAACTGATGATCTTCTCATTTCTTCCCATTGTGCTCACTGGAACATTTTCCTTGTTATAAACTCCCCTAGATCCTCAACCTTTTTCACAGAACACCTGCTGATGGGCTTTCTTTAAATGAAACCCAGCTCGCCTCCAGGACAGCTTTTCCAGTAGCTGCTGGGAGCCGTGGCTTCTCATTCTCTCCGGAAGCAGGCTCCAGACACCCAAAGGGCTGCTTCCCAACGCCACTGCTGTTACTGCTTCACGCTTCAGTTTTTCCTTGAGATCATGCCATAGTAACACGTGGGAATACCCCACCCTCTGCCCTTCTCACTGCTGTCATTTACTGAGAGCTTCGGAACCATGTCCACAGTGTCTTTCCCAGCTCTTGCCCATCAGCAAGACGACTTCCGTGTCCAAGAAAACCTAGCTTATACCTTTCTCGAACTCTTCTATTCTGTTTTTAGTAACGCGTGTTCAATGATATATCTTAGAATTTATCACTTAAGAGTTCCACTACAGGATCTCGTCTTTGAAATGTTAAGACTTTCATGTTTCAATCTCTGGTCTCCGTATCTATCTTTCATCTGACCAGTTCTCCTTCTTCTACAACATCAGGTCTTCCTCAGTGATCTCCTGTTCCGACCCACCTGTGTCTTCATGGCCTGATCTTTTTTCCCATCCATGTCTTCCTTTTACCTCCCCTTCACTAAAAATACCCAATTTTAATAAATCAGATTTAATTATCTTCTCATAGACCTGAACTGTAGAAATCAAATGTTATGTGGACTGGCATGTTTATGAATTTAGTTATATCCAACCTTAACTCAGCCATCAGCACTGTTCAGGAATCCTTTCAGGAATTTATTCCTGGGTAATAAACTTATATTCTGTTTTCTACAGGGATTATCAGAGATCCCCACCACTCTTTAAGGATGTCCCCCAATTCAACCTCAACTACATATCTCAGCACAAAATTGAACTCTTTCAATGTTGTTTACAAACTCTTCTCACCTCTTCTATTTTCAGAAGAATCCCTGTCCTTTCACACTGTATTAAAGCTATCTCTCCCCTTCTAGTCTTGATCCAATCTCCACTTCCTCCTCTACTGGGGTCTGTCTTCAGTTCAGTCCAGTCGCTCAGTCGTGTCCGACTCTTTGTGACCCCATGGACTGAAGCACACCAGGCCTCCCTGTCCATCACCAACTCCCGGAGTCCACCCAAACCCATGTCCATCTAGTCAGTAATGCCATCCAACCATCTCATCCTCTGTTGTTCCCTTCTCCTCCTGCTCTCAATCTTTCCCAGCATCAGGGTCTTTTCAAATGAGTCAGTTCTTCACATCAGGTGGCCAAAGTATTGGAGTTTCAGCTTCAACATCAGTCCTCCAATGAACACCCAGGACTGATTTCCTTTAAGATGGACTGGTTTGATCTCCTTTCAGTCCAAGGGACTCTCAAGAGTCTTCTCCAACACCACAGTTCAAAAGCATCAATTCTTCGGTGCTCAGCTTTCTTTACAGTCCATCTCTTACATCCATACATGACCACTGGAAAAACCATAGCCTTGACTAGACAGACCTTTGTGGACAAAGTAATGTCTCTGCTTTTTAATACGCTGTCTAGGTTGGTCATAACTTTCCTTCCAAGGAGTAAGAGTCTTTTAATTTCATGGCTGCAATGACAATCTGCAGCGATTTTGGAGTCCAAAAAAATAAAGTTAGCCACTGTTTCCCCATCTATTTGCCATGAAGTAATGGGACCAGATGCCATGATCTTAGTTTTCTGAATGTTGAGCTTTAAGCCAACTTTTTCACTCTCCTCTTTCACTTTCATCAAGAGGCTTTTTAGTTCCTCTTCACTCTCTGCCATAAGGGTGGTGTCATCTGCATATCTGAGGTTACTGATATTTCTCCCGGCAATCTTGATTCCAGCTTGTGCTTCTTCCAGCCCAGTGTTTCTCATGATGTACTCTGCATAGAAGTTAAATAAGCAGGGTGACAGTATACAGCCTTGATGTACTCCTTTCCCGGTTTGGTTTACCACTAGTGCCAGATGGGAAGCATGGGGCTGTCTTCAGTGCCCTCTTAACAAGATTCAGCTCTATCCCCTCATGATCCTCAACTATTTCCACAGCTGCCACACGCTTCTAATGCCCAAGGTTAGTGTTAGGGTCCATACTTTCAAGGACTTTTCAGTTATAATAGAAAAATAAAAATTAAATTTATTTCATGTTTTCTAAAGATATGTTAATTTAACAATGTGCATCAATTTTCCCACAGAAATTAAGAGAGAGAATGCATTGAGAACATCACAATTACAGGAAAACATTATGCAGTGATGAATACATTTTTTCATTTTCCCTTTTGTACCTAATTATATGACAATTTTAACAAACAAAAGGCTCCTGGTCTTTATTTTCTCAACACTGCCTCAATGTTTGCAGAGGGTTACTGGAGGCCTGGTGACACCAAGTGGCCATCAGGGGGCATGAGCATCACATACTGCTGCGGCAACAGCAGGAGAGTGGAAGGAGTTCTGTCCTTAGCCCTCCTTATCAAAGAACATTCTGCTCTACTACTAAGTACCTTAACTGCCATGCTTGACTTGCTTCTGACAGGGGTCAAGAAAAGAGAAACAGTTTATTCTAGTTGCCTTTAAGTTTAATCACAGGTTAAAGTAAAAACAAGAAAAAACAAACAAACAAAAAAAACTGCTTAGAGGAGATCATGGAAGAAACTGGCAACACAAAATGATGGCTGATCATATACATCAGAGCTTATTTTAATGGAACTATTAATTATACTCTGTTAAAAAATGCAAAGTCTGGAACAAATGTTAAACCAGTTAGATATCAAGATGAGAGGAATAAACTGGGATTGTCCTAGACAAAATGGGACAGACGGTCACCTTATTAATAAGCAATGCTTATTTGTTAAGGTTACAAAACACCTGACAATGTTTATTCACATGAGGCTGGCAATCAGCACAAGCCTATATAGTCTTGGAACTGAACTGAGTTAGTCGATTGTAATTTGCATGTATGTATTTTTTTTGATCGTATATTTTTCTTAGTGTAACTGAAAGGTCCTTGAAAGTATGGACTCTAACACTAATCCTGGGCATTAGAAGTGTGTGACAACTGTAATTTGGGAAAAGAATGAAGTAGGAAATTAAAGAAGAAAGAGAAAATATCAAGGGAATTATTATTCACTGCTTTGGGGCCTTTCTTTTCCTTGAAAATTTATTATTCCTTTTTAAGGCTGGATAAAGTAGACTATTAAAATCAGGGGTCTAAGGATGATTCAGAATTATGGGTAATTTCATTTATCCGTGTACAGGTAACTAAAAATTTCTATAATCAGACTTGCTAAGCATTTACATGTATCAGTGACAAGCATATCAAGTAGGAAAAGGATGAAGAATGACTATCATACTATGGTTAGAATCTATCTTTACCACTAAATCAAACTGTATATAGATAGAAAACAGTAGATATGTTTACCAAGCAAGCACCTGCTTCTAAACAAGAGTTATTTTTAGGGCTCTTGTTTAGAAAGCTACAAAGGCTCTGATATTAATGCATGGATACAGCAGGTTGTGAACATTACTATTTTTAGTACCAGTCCAATGTGAACAACCATGAATCATTCTTTGTTATTCTAGTAGGAAATGGTGCCTGGGATTTACTACAGCACAAGAGGTTAACTAAGTCTAACTGTACACCCACACGCTGACATCACACAGGCAGTGATATGGATCAGTGATGCAAATCCTGTCAGGATCAAACATTAAGGCCACAGAGGTTAAAAAAAAAAAAAAAAAAAAGTGCCTGCATGGCAGGGCAGACCCGTCATCCAACATGTACAGACTGCATTAAATCAGTACTGCTGCTGAAGAAGAGGCTTGTGTTAGGTCCTTTTTATACAATAGTTGAACTTTTTAAATTTTAATTATAGATTTCCCACATATAGACTCTATATTTATCTTTAAGTTTCCTCACAGCTTCTGTGGTTTAAGGTCTGGACCTTTAAAACATATGTTAAGGCTCCGCCAGCCACATGAGTTATCTGGCAAATGGCCTCCGTAGCCAGGCTCTTTAGACAAATCTTTTGAAGACTACACCACCACTGATTAAGTATTTTATATAATGCATGCTTAACAAACAACATTCAGATTTAGACTGGAAGCACTACTCCGTGCCTCAGTTTGCTGCAACCTCAGTCTTCTTCCCACTGTCACCTTCCTCTTTGAGCATTTACAGTTTTTAGTTTTATTGGCATCAAAATATTAATTTCTTATGGTTACAGACAGATTGGAAAAGATAGCTTATTAAGAATAACCATATATCAGGTGTCAAAATACCTTCTCTTTGAATTATGCATACCCACGTGGAGTTAAGAGATTTCATCTCCTGTAACAGGAACAGAACCTATCCCTGGAGATGGGCCACAGGATGTTCGGGTTCTTCTGAAAAGGAACTTGGTCTCTACACTTAAAGCATCACCCTTCCTTCTCATTTCTCATGTTCTCAAGGACTATCACTTCCCAGGAGAACTGGAAGGCTGGAAGGAGATGAAAGCTGGAGGTGTTTCCTTCTATCACTGTTTGACATAATCAGGCTAACATGAAACCATGTCTTTCCCAAGCTTTCAGGCACCTGCTTTCATGTTGTTTCCTCAACTTCCTTTCATGTTATCCTCAACTAATGGTGCTTCTCATGAGAACGTAAGAAAGGTTGGCGAGTTGCTGCTGTTTCAGTGTTTATTGGAGTATAACTGATTTACAGTGTTGTGCTAGTTTTGCGTTTATTGGTGTATAGTTGATTAACCATGCTGTGTTAGTTTCGAGTGTATAAATCTTAATAGAGGTATTTAATGCATACAAAAGCAATTATGTGTATACTCTTTTAAAAATACAAATGACAGTATAGTACACGCATTGTTCTGCACCTTAATAATATGGTTTGCTTAGAAAGCTTTCCATGTGGGTACATGCACAGGCTGCTTCAATCTCTTAATGGCTGCATGGTACTCCACCATAACAATGTCCCATAATTTAACTATTTCCCTATTGATACTCAACTTATTTTCAACATTTTGCTATTACAAACAATGGTGTAATGAACACCTCTGCACAAACATAATTCACAGATGTTATCAGTATGTCAACAGGATAAATTACTAGAAGTGAAATAGCTATATTAAAGAGAATTTGTTTTTCAAGTTATCAAATCTCAGAGTTTGTATTTATAGTCTCATCAACACACCCTTACCAGCAGTTATCAAACTGGGACTTCCTGGAGAGCCCTAAGACACATTCCAAACCTTTCTTATGAGAAACAGCTATAAAACCAAAAAGCATTTTGAACCTAACCTGCTCAGTAATAAATGAATCATCTCTATCCTTCTACCCAAACCAATTTTTTTTTTCTCTTCCTTGTATGTGTTGCAGCACAGCGAAAGACACTGTCATTTATCTTTATGCTGAACTGACTGAAATCTGTAAATCATTCTAGTTTCTTCTTACCCTTCACACTGAGTGCCCAGGTCTTATCCTTATTACTTATTTGCTTTTGTTGTTGCTATTTTCCTGCTTAAAATGAATCCTTCAGTGGCTCTTTGTTCCTTTCAGGATAACACCTGAACTCTTTAGCATGCTATAAAGATATTTGTTAACACACCCTATGGGGCTTCCCAGGTGGCGCATTTGACCAGAATTCACCTGCCAATGCAGGAAATGCAAGAGACGTGGGTTTGACTTCTGGGTTGACTGAGCACCTATGTTTCCACATTTAGTCTCACTTTCAGATACTCCTCAGTGTTTTCTGTTTTCCAATGAATTTCTTTATTCATACCTTTTCAGTCTTCTCTAATTTCTCTGTGCTAGGCATTTGTACATGCTATTCCTTCTGCTTCTAAGATATTTCTCAGTTACTCTTCCTCTTGGCTAAACAACTGTTTCTCTAACCATCATCTTTTCCTGCACGTGCGTGTCTGCGTCCTCAGTCAGTCATGTCTGACTCTTTGTGACCCTAAGGCCTAGAGCCCATCAGGCTCCCCTGTCCACGGGATCTTCCAGGCAAGAACACTGGAGCGGATTGCCATTTCCTCCTCTAGGGGACCTTCCCTACCCAGGGATCAAGCCCGCACCTCCTGTGTCTGCTGCGCTGGTTTGTGCCGCGGGGGAAGCTTCTTCTTGCACGTGTGCCCAGTCTCTCAGCCATGTCTGACTCTGTGCAACCCTGTGAACTGTACGCAACAAATATTCCTAGCTGGGTTAGGTATGTCTCCTCTGGCCTCCCACATGTATCTGGGCATACTTAATTCCATCATAGTACATCACCTTCTCTGTTTTAACTGTAGATTACTTGCCTTTCTTCCCTACTATGCTGTGAGGTAGGGTCTATGTCTTTCAAATGGCTGTCAAGAATGAGTCGTCCTTCAGAACAGTTAGAGATTTGGGCAAATTCTCTTTCCAGGAAAAGAGCATGCACACACTTTCAGGTATTGTTTTCTGTGTTCTGGCAACACCCAAGCATGGGAGACTGAGTACAGGATGCTGAGAAATTCCAACAAAGTAAGACTAAAAATAAAGTAAAATATTGAAATAAGATCTTTCACTGTAATGATAAAGGGTTTTTCCAAAAATATTGAGGGATTAGATGATAAAATGAAGCAGAAGAGGATGTCAAAGACAAGAGAACTTTGCTGATCCATAAATAATGGGAACAGGACTTGACTAAAGTTCACCTTCTAAAAGTGAATCAACATCCTTAAATAATGTTACTGCACATATTTTGAGATCAGAGTCCTATGTCAAAATTATGACTCTGGCAGACAGTAAGCTTGCTTCTGGAGCCATAGAGAAACTAATGCAGACTTGCAAGGAATGCTTCTACCACCACCCTTATTATGTTGTTGCCTGACTCTTACGGTCAATGGCAGCATGTTTGGATGTGCCTTAATATAATACCATAACCACGGTCAGAGGCAAAGTCATACTTTTATAAATATAAGAAGGGTCTGTACTAGATAAGAAATTATGCCTTGTGTTAGCTGCTGTGACACAGGAAAATGAGAATTGTGAAAGAATGACTTTTTCCAGCTCTTTACATCTAGGTAGGTACTAAAAATCACATTCAATATTGTTGCCATATAAAGAAAGGAACCAGAAAAGATCTTTTCTTTTTTCCTGGGACAATCTCTGCAATAGGTAAAAGGATATATAAATCAGATTATATAATTATTTCATGGTACTCTCTTTATAACTTTATATAAATGTTCATTGAAGATCAGAGCCTTGTGTTGTCCCAGCTATGCTTTGGGGGAAAAAACCAGAAATGTTTATGCCTAAGTTAGACTGCTTAATTAACACTTTCCTGAGTCCAAATTTGTGGTTGCAGTTACTACAGGGCTAAAATAAGATAACTCTCTGTATCAGTTTGTACTCAGTTGCTCGTCTCACCAGGAGATCCTTCCAGTGATGTTAACTTTAGAGAGTCTGGTCTTTCTTTTTAATAAGGAAAGTGATCTTTCTAGACACTCTGACATAAGGTTAAAAAAAACAATGCAAAGCACAAAGTAGGTTTGTAGTAAATACTTGTTCCCTTTCTAGCATCCCTTCACAGAATGATTTAGTTAAAAAGAGGGGATCCAAACAAACACTTCTTCTTTCATAAATACAGCCTAGCTTACTTATACTGGTACTTTTTTGGGGCTGACAAAATCCTCAACATCTAATGGTTTTTGCCCTGGGTTCATATCTGTCCATTTGAATGTCAGAATTCTTTAAGCCAGTTCTAAATTATGGTATCAAATTTACACATTTCTTTTTTCCACCTCCTTGATTTCAAAAATTGTCAGACTATTATTAATATTATATACTTGTAAGCTTGGTATGTCCCATATTTTCAGTTTTCATTAGTTAAAAAAATCACTTATCTGTACCAAAATGGTCCACCATTTTCCTTAATAAACTCAGGGTCTCAGCTTAAAAAAAAACCCAAACTCTAAATTTTATAAAATAAAATCGGGACTAAATTTTAAAGGAGTTACAACATTTAAATGGTTATTTAAGCAATTAACATTCATCAAAATTATCAAGTTATACAGAAAACATAAAGAAGGAAAGCGATTCCTATAATCCTACCACATAGGGGCAGGTACTTGAAGGAAATGTGCTCAAATTAGTTTTGATGCATATGTACTCATTAAAAGCGGTATTTTTCCTTATTACAAAAAAGCTAATTATGTTGATACCCTCAGTAATGTATAATCAATAAAGAGACTTCAAGATTCAAGTCCTGATTAAACAAAACTACTAATTAATAATCTTTTTAATCTTCCATTTTGGGGAAATAAAAAGTAAAACCAGAGCTTATCCTTTGTGTGTCTTCCAGGAAGTCTTTCCTAGTCCCTGGGCTGGTTTGGATGTTCCTGCCAGAGCTTCTACAGCACCCATCCTGTTTTCTTCCATCACAACCCTTTTCTCATGTTACTGACAATCTTCCCTACGAGATCACAAACTTTGTGGATGGCAGAGATAAGGTCTATCTTACTCACCAGCAAATCCCCAGAGTTTTGGCATAGTGTCCATATCAAGTTCATAATAATTTGCTAAATAAAAGAATGGCTTTTAAATGAAACATAATATCCTAATCTAGACTCAGCAATTTACCCAGCAACTCAATCTTCTAAATAATCTACACTATACCACCATACAATCAGTTTTAATGCTTATAATGATTTAGGGCACTGGAAGATTCTAAATTATTTTCAGTACATTCTGTTCACTAAGGCTAAATTTAAGTGTTTATTTTGTAAATATTTTCAGTTACATGATTTGGAAAAAGATTTTCTGGTTCTCAGTTACTCAGAAAGGTATTTTAACAAGAACACCTTGCCCCAGGTTAAAGTTTAAGGCATATACCTTATGCCGTACTAAGTTAGACTGCTTAATTAACACTCTAATAATATCATCTTTAGCAAAAATACTTAAATCCAACTGATGAGTTTCTTCCCCAAAAGATGAGAAGGTTGAATTGAAAGATACAAATCTTCCTGTCGACCATCCCCATCATTTTAGGGTAATAAAAATTAAGATCTTTCTCAAGTACAAATGAGAAAAGAACCTTTTCAAATTCTAATATTTAGAGAGTGTTAATATAAAATATGGTACTATTTACTCCTTAAAGTTCTTATGGTAGGTTCTCTCCTCAAAGAAGATCAATAAATGAAATGAAACATGCTTTCTCAGTGCTCTGAGGAAAATACTATATCTTACAATTAAAAGTAAGAGGTTTTTTCCCCCCTAGCATCATGTAGTACAACATACATAAAGCCATGTTGTACTTTTTGATAGGGCTGGTTTTAGGGTTCAGAGATGAATCTATAAAGTGCTTAGGGTATAGTAATTTGGTTTTGGATCTTTTGAAATAAGACACTCCCATTTCTAGAATAGAATTTTGAATGACTTGCAGTAAATATATGAAAATATTTCAGAAAAAATTATGTGGTTGAGAGAAGCTAACTATTGTTAAGTCATGAGTGGAGTGCCATCTCAGATACTTATGCTTGAGAAATGGCTGTAAAGTGTGGATTTTGCAGCCAGACTACCAGAGTTCAGGTCCCAGCTCAGCTGTTTAGTCACCCGTAACTGGGCAAGTTATTAACCTAGGTCTCAGTTTTCTTGTCCATAAATGAAGACAGTAATAGCTATCTCACAGGGGTGATAGGATAATTAAATAGATTAATTACATTTAGAATGTTTACAAAAGTAACTGGTACAGTAATTGTTCAATAACCATTAGATAGTATCATACATGCTAATTAAATTATAAGTCACTTTCTGCCCTTTTTCCCATTACTTGCAGTTCTATAAAGCATTGGTCTTGCAGTTAGAAATAAGTGCTGAAATAAAGACAACTCTGTTGCTTATTCCTAAAATGAGTCAATTAACATTTAGAGTTTCTATAGATGCAAGGGACAGTTCCAGATGCTAACGGGGAAGGAAAGGAGATCTAGACACAGTATGGTCTGTACCATAATCATTTGAGAAAGGTTGATGTGGGTCTAGACACCTGCATGTTTAAACTTCCCTGTTGAGTCTGATCCCTTGGTGGAGGGATAAAAATTATAATCTTTACAGTCAGAAAGACCTTCATTTGAGTCCCAGATCTTCCAGTAACTAGCTATGAGACTTTAACAAAGCTCATGTTTCTCACTCTGTTAAGGTTCAAGTAAGATTAATTGTACACACCACAATGCTGTCAGGCAATGAGCACTCAATTACATGATTAGTGGTGGACTCTAAAATAGAAAAAAGACAAAAACCAATAAGTGACATATACACCAACAAAAGACATATGCCAAGTTAGAGATATAGGCCAGACCATGAGTGCAAAAGGAAACTGAGGAGCACTTTTTAACCCTGGGGTGTTCAGAAAGAATCTCAAGAGATGGGGACCTAGTTTGTACTGCGTTTTGAAGAATTGCAAAAATTCAGAAAGCTCTCGTGTGTACACATGTGAATGCACACTTGTGTAAGTTTTAATGAAGGGGCAATGCGAACAAAGGTATGAGAGGGGTCTCTGTAAGAAATATCTGGAGACTGGTGCTGTGCTTAGTCGTTCAGTCGTGTTCAACTCTTTGCGACCCCATGGACTGAAGTCCACCAGGCTCCTCTGTCCATGGGGATTCTCCAGGCAAGAATACTGGAATGGGTTGCCATGCTCTCCTCCAGGGGTAGAAACTGGAGTATCTACTAATTCTGGTATATCTGGAGTAGAAGTTTCTGAAACTAAAACTAGAAAGAAAGACTGGAATGAGTTGATGGAATGCCTAGAAAATGAGGCTAAGAGTCCTATGCTGTATGAAATGAAAGAAGGCAAGGTTTTTCAGCTTGTCTTTAGCATAGTAATAAAAAAAGTCGTGCTTTAGGAAGGCCGAACTTGTAGTTACAGAAACAAATATGGAAAATAACATTTCTGTAAAGAAATTTGAATCCAAATCAATGTGGGACTAATGTGCTTATTAAAAGACTTCCCTTGTGGCTCTGCTGGTAAAGAATCTGCCTGCAATGCAGGAGACCTGGGTTTGATCCCTGGGTTGGGAAGATCCCCTGGAGAAGCGAAAAGCTACCCACTCCAGTATTCTGGCCTGGAGAATTCCATGGACTGTATAGTCCATGGGGTTACAAAGAGTTGGACACGACTGAGTGACTTTCACAGTAACGTGTTCAAAAGGGCATGAAACTTACTCAATTAGGTATAATACATAGACAGATTTCTGTGATAAATTTTAATCAAATCCAGTTAGAAAATATAGCTCTCTAATGTGGCTATCTGTGGAAATTTCCCCAGTTCATCAAGGGCTTTCCTGGTGGCTCAGATGGTAAAGAATTGGCTTGTAATACAGGAGACCTGAGTTTGATCCCTGGGGGAGGAAGATCCCCTGCAGAGGGAATGGCAACCCCACTCCAGTATTCCTGCCTGGAGAATTCTATGGACAGATGAGCCTGATGGGCTACAGTCCATGGGGTTGCAAAGAGCTGGACACGACTGAGCGACTAACACTTTCACTTTCCCCAATTTATACAGCAAGTCAGATTGATTTGATAAATTACAGTATCATCAGCCTTGGTTTCCTCATTTAGGAAGAAGCTGCTTCATACAAACAGTAGTCAGCTTATTAGAAAGTCAACTGGCAAAATAGGTATTTCAAACCCAGAATGTACTACTCCATGCTTTCAACTTTATAAATGGTAGTAAGGCTCTGCTATAATTAAAAACTCACAAAATAAATACTGATATGGCCTAAAAAGTAGCTAAAATACTGTGCATGTGCAATGACAACGGAGTAGAATGACCTTTCCTATTACTGTAAAATAGATCAGAGTATCAAATGCTTAAAAACGCCTCATATACTTAGTCCATTATACATATGTATATGCAGGGTATATATACATATATATATAAATTTGACATGGCCTCCACTGGGCTGAGGTCACTGACTAAACAAACTCCAAATGATGAAAATCTCAAAAGGGACAAGGAGGAACAGTGGAGAAATACTAATCACATCGGGACAGGTAAAATGTGGCGGAGGGAAGGGGGACAAGTATCTTTTGGGTAAAAAGACAGGGGGTGGTTCTTATATACAACCCTTACATTTTACAAGATTCAAAAATGAAAAAGTATAAAAAAGAGAAGAAAAACTTTCCCTTCATCCCTGTTCCCAATTTCATGCACCACCACTCCATAAGTAAACACTGTAATTATTTTTGGAGGATCTTTGAAGATTTTCAGTTATTATTATTATTTAAAATAGCCTGTGGTATCTATCAGTTATTTTCTGGTATTTGTTCTTCACTTCTTCCATAGTAATAATCTTCTGATGTTAGTTGGATCCATGGGCAACCTCATCCAAAGACAACTTTTAGTTCTTTTATTTAGTTAGAAGTGATCAGCTAAGCTATGGCCAGTGAGCAGAAGTTACCTGTACAATCTCCAAAGTATGTTCTTAAAGAAAGAGGGCATATCTTTTATCTCTTCTTCTCTTCCTCTCTTCCATTCTGTTTGGGACATGAACATTGGTGGTGAGCCACCATGGATCATGCAGACGAGTGTAATATTCTAGGGATGGCAGATCAAGATGGAAGTAACCTGAGTTCCTTTACCACCTATGGGGCAAAGAACTCCATACAAGTACTAACAGACCTCTGAACAAGACACATGAGAAAAAATGTTCACATTACAATTGTCATAGTTTTCTATTGCTCTGTTAACATTAGCACAAACGTAGTGGTTTTAAGAAACACCCATTTATTAGCCCACAGTTCTGTAGTTCATAAATCTGAGTGTTGTATAAACTGGATTTTCTACTCAGGGTCTCACAAAGGGAAAATCAAAGTACTGGCTAGGGTGTGTTCTCATTTGGAGGCTACAGTCCTTTTCCAATCTCATGAGGCTGTGGCGGAATTGAGATTCTTACGGCTCTAGGACTGATTCTCATTTTCTTGCTAGCTATTTTACACAATTATATTTCTAGGTCTTACTTTCCTTTTGCCATCACCACTCATTAAAATTTTTTAATTGAAATTTTCATCACTTAAAAAAAAACAGAACTCACTGAACTAGTTGAGATTTCCTATTTTCAAGAGAACAACTTGAACAATGATATTTTATTCATTAGGAACATAAAGAATTGAAGACAACTTAATTTGCCTGAATTTTCCTTTTTAGCATAAACATTGCAGTTGTCTCTTAACTAAGTCATATATAACATGGTTTCTCTTGAAAGGTAACATTTAATAGCATTTAGGGACAATCTGGGACTATTAAACAAAGTACTCAGGATGAGTCATTCACTTAACCTAAAATGGGTGAATTTATGAATGGATGATCCATTATGATTCATTTTCAAAAACAAGACTCATTAATATTTCAAAATGAGTCTTCTGAGCCTCTCAACTGATGTTTTCATTTTAGAAGGAAAAATGTAGAGGGCACTTTTTAATAATGGATTTCCACCACATAGTTACTTATGCTTTTAGAGTATTTCCTAAGGGTAGTTAAGATTTCCTAAGTAACGTATAAAAGATATAACTTCTCCATCATTTAGTTTGTTAAATTATGAAAAAAAGTAAATAACAGCTAATCATATGGGAATGAGACTACTATATATGGTTTGAACTTGAGTTAATTATAGTTTCCATATACCTTAAAGAGCTTCATTTAGTTCAGTCAGATTTGTAGTGAAAAAAAGTCCTTAGTCCAAAGATAATCATTGGTCTTTTAAAAAATTCTTGGAATACTGATCTACTTATTATTAAAATAAATTTAAGATATGGCATAAGATATTACCATAATTATGAACACCAAAAAAAATTTAAAAAAATGAGAGTTGGTAGAAAATCTAATTCACACTAGTGCATCCTCATTTCACAGATGTGCAAAATAATGGGCAGAATTTAAGTAACTGAAGGATATAGAATCAGAACAGTTTAGACTCGTGAAGAACCTTAGAAGGCATTAACTCCAACCATCCACTGAGGAGAAATTAAACGTGCTAATGGCACCACCAAGTGAAGACTCAGCAGATGCATTACCACCTACAAAGGCAAGTGGGGAACTGACTGCTCCTGAGTCTCTCTGACAGCTCTGTTTATTACAGAGTTGTTCCTCACACTGAGTTAAATCTGTTTCCCTTTAACTCCCACCCACTAATTCCAGAACCCAGGCTGACCAGACTTGTACCTTTAAAAATGCACCATTAATTAATTCATACATTTTGTTATTAATATTTCTTTAAAGTTTTATTGTGAATGTAGTAAGAAAAATTATATTTCATTCTGCGAGTTATAGTAATTATAGCAAATAATATAGTGACCATGATATATAAAACAGACATTTAACTTTGAATAAATTTCAGGCATTTTTAATATCAAAGATCTGACATATCTAACAAGATTCATGGGGCCTGAGGTGTAGTTTGTACAAACGTCTCAGGGATTCTAGGATATCAGAGCAGGTCACTAGGGGTCCTACTTGGATGAAATCTTCCTCTCCCATCCCCAACAAAGACATCCTGGGAGAAAACAGCCCTTTTTTAAAACACAAATATTTGCAACCATTTAATTTATGTTAGCCAAAATCTGGAAACAACTCAAAGGTCCCTCAACAGGTGATTAAGCAGACACAATATGGGGGTGTTCACGCAACGTAACACAACTCAGCAATAAGAATGAGAGAACGAATGACACAGGAACAACATGGATGGACCTCAAACTTGTTATACTAAGTGAAAAGGAACCAAAATTCTGCATATGCTTTCATTTATGAGATACTACTAGCAAAGGTAAAACTATAAAGACAAAAGCATTCTGAACAGACTTCATGAGCACAAGAATTCATACTAGAACACAGAGGCCAGAAGTGCCAACATCTGGAGTGCAGAGAACTCACGCTAGGGTAACAGAGTTGGGATAATTGGGATACAGAGCTTCTAAGTATTTAACAAAATGTTGTTTTACTAAAGACCTAAACGTCATCTGGATCAGTTTAGGAGAGACTTACCAACAAAATGCTCTGCAAAGGAGATGGCAAATATGATAGAGCTGACCACGTGTGTGCTTATCCTCACCATGATCCCCAAACACATGGAGAACAGAGGGGTACTTACTAGTGGGGATAAACCTTCCCTAACTTCAGAAGCCCCTATAAAGGCAGGAAGAGTCACGATCAGGTGTATGAGGAGATACTGTGAGAGCAGAAACACAGTAATAAAGAGCAGTAGCAGTAAGGGGAAGACAAACAGGAACAGAGGTGCGGACAGTAACCGTCCCAGGAGCAGCAGTGCTGGTCACTCTGAGTTAGACGACAGCAGAAGCACCAAGGGTCCAATAACCTCCCACTGGCAGACTAGAAAGTGACACCAGCGGCAACAATGTCGAAACACACATCAGTAACTACTAGAAAGCTGGTCAGAGCTACCTGGAAACAAAACGGAAAGCAGGAAGATGTAGAGGTAGAGGCAGTATTAATGGCACATTAACTCTAGCGGGTGAAGGGGCTCGGAACCCACACACTGGGGAACCGTCAATTAGTTCCTGACTTCTCGAGGTAAGGTGAGCTACAGCTTTCAACAAACCTGAAATTCACTTCAACAATTTTTTTTTTACATTTGAGAGTCAAATCATAAAAAAAAAGCCAGAAATCCAGGATTTGGCTAAATGGTTAACATCTAGGCATTACTTATGGCTCACCACATTTGTATTTTTACATTAAAATTTCCATATTATCATGCAATCTTAATTGGTGCTCATATTGAAAACTCTAAGGCACTAAAATACCTCTGAGTATAAAAATATATTTTCAGTACATAGTAGTTACCAAGGCAAACAAGCATACCAATATACTTAAAAATATTTGAGCAGTTAGTTTTAATAAATATCAACAGCACACCTACTAAACAAAAGGCATTATTTTAGCACAGAGAATCAAAAGTAAAAAAGACAGTTTTTGTTGTTAAGAAATCAAAATAGAAGGAAGCTAATACTCCTTGAACATTTTTGTTAAGTAAGGTTTTATGTACCAAGCTAAAGACAGCATCATTATTTCTATAAGTTTTGAAGTTTAGTGGAAGCTTCTCTTACAAGTGTTTATTTCATTAGGAATTTGAATTAGTAAATTAGCTAGTGGGCATCCTATTTATACAGGTCTATTAGGAGCAATAACTATTCACTAGCTCGATTACTCTTTGAAATGTGCCTCTGCACAGATATACTTGTTAAATTTAGGGTTCTCATTCAGAGTACTCACTTCCAAAATTAACTAAGATTTTAGTTTAATTAACAGGTTACTTTGGAATCAAGGACTCTTTAGTTAGAATAAATGCTGGAACTTACACAACCAAAATTCTTTTACTACACAAGAATTATGAAGTAATTCATCCAACCAGTACATGGGTACACATGATGATGGGTCTTTATAAATAAACCTTTTAAAGATAAGATCTGAGCTTAGTCTGGAAGCACCTGGATGGGCTGGAGGTAGTGGTGATATGGGTAAACTGTAGATAAGAAAAACAGTACAGAAAGTACTCAATATAAAAAGGGTTCAGAGATAGCGGATAAGCCAACTTAGCAAGACTAAAGGGAAACAGTATTAAAAGCAAAACAGTATTGAAAGGAAAGTGGGAAAAAAGCAAGCAAGAATGATGAAATGATCTTTCAAAAAGACTAAGGAAACTGAACTGGATTCACCAAAGATTTTTGAGCAGGGGAGTGACATGAACAACATTACAGTATATTAACCAAGAAACCCTGGGAAAGAGACTACAGTTGGCTATAGTTAAGCCATGAAGTATGAAAAGTTCGTGCCTTGGTGTGGTGGCAGTCAGAAAGAAAGAAGAAACCACAAGCATATAACACTTTTATGTATCATAACCTTTAGTCTTGTCTCAAATGATAATAAATGACCATTCTTACCTGTAATGCACTGAAACTGTCCATCTTCTCTTCTTATTGTAAATGCTTCCCCTGGGTTAACTTGTACCAGAATAACCTTAAAATGAGGGGAAGAAATATTAATTATAAGAACAGCAGATCAAATCTGCACATCAAGATATTAAATGTTGCAAGTTAAGAGAGTAGATGTATGCTATTTAATAGGGAAGGAAAATGGGGACTACACATTTGTTGAAAAAATTAATTACTTCACTTTTCTGGAGATCAGACTTAAGCCAAAAGTAAGGGAATAAAAAAAGACACTGCACTGCTGACCTTCCAATTCCTAACCCCTTTAAAAAACCAGAGTTCAGATCTGACAGTTACACTGCATTCTGTAAAATTACTGAATAGGTTCTCTTCTCCACTTTCTTACATCCTTGTATCCCTGCTACCATGCTTAAGACCTCACTCAACTCGCAGGACAGATCAGCAAGGCAGTTTTCTTTTGTCATTCTTTAGAGAAAATGCTTTTAATGTCTGGTTTCAGTTAATACTGTCAACAGGGGGTGAGTGGACAACTGATAAAAGTTACTGCCTGAATATGTGCCAATAGTTAACTTCTAGCTCTCTTAGCGTTTTGAACAGAGATACATACAGCTATTGAACGTTAAGTATTCTGAATATTCATACTACTAATATTTATATTACTTCCTGAATAACAGATAAAACATATGCTTGAAACATATGTTTTGGATAAGATGGCTACCACCAAAGGGCAGATAAAGTTGACAATGACTGCAAATAATGCCATATCATGGAGACTTAAATTATTCTTACAAGTAGGCTATGATGATACATGGGCTTCCCGGGTAGTTCAGAGGTAACAAATCCACCTGCCAATGCAGGAGATGTGGGTTCAATTCCTGGGTTGGGAAGATCCCCTGGAGTAGGAAATGGCAACCTACTCCAGTATTCTTACCTGGGAAACCCCATGGACAGAGGAGCCTGGAGGGCTACAGTCCATGGGGTTGAAAGAGTCAGATACAACTTATCGACTTAACAACAACATGATACATGCAAATACTAATACAAAATGTCACATAAATGTAACACAAAAAAGTGTAATGAAAATGTCCCTGATTAAAAAAAAAAAAAAAAGAAAGAAAATGTCCCTGATTAAAGTTATAACCATGCTTAGTATACACATTAATGAAGACTAGAAAAATCTAGAAAAATGTATTTAACATTTCTTAAATTTCCTAATAAATAATAAAAAAATACAGTGGCTGGGAGAAGTTATGGGAGAAAACATAAAATTTAAGAGGATCAAATATAAAATTATTTTCTTAAAGAAAGAAATAATTAAAAAAAAAAGCAAGACAGCAGAAAAAGACATCTCTGGAGTGAGAAGCAAAGAGAAGGACCAAGATGTATAGATAGATAACAGAAATCAGCAAGCCTGACATGAACACCTCTAAACAAACAGGGCATACAGCCTGGGGAAAGTTAGAGCTAAGGAAACCTGAGATATCATTTAGTCCAATGCAGATTTATTTTTTTAAAAGTAAAATAAGAGATTATTGTTGTTATTGAAAAGTCACTTCATTTTCCAAGACCATTCAAACAAACTTTCTCTTAAGGTAAACTCCCAGTGCAGTGGACTTAAAACTTATCAACTACTTAAAGTGAGTAAGTACTTAGTACAACTAAGTACTTAAACTACTACTCCAATTTCAAATGAACATTTACCACCTTGGAATCTGAACTACTACATAAAAGTGTCAAACTTTATCCAAATGTCAGGGCATAATCATTTATTAATAATATCTACACATATTTTAAAGGAAACACAATAATGAGTGAACAATTTTTTATTATTTTTATCAGTGCAGATCTGTTGCTTTAAGGATATGCCCTCTAGCGTACGAGAAACACACCGATTTACACGACAGAGAGAGAACAGACACAGGACACAATGTTTATAAGATTTCTCCTGGACTGATGGTGGACACCTGCCTGCCTCTTACTTTCCATATTTTCCTGTACTGACCACCCTATAGCTTTTCAGCTATCCGTCTGCTCTATTTCGTTCAGTCTAGTATTCCATAGTCAAAAGTTTCATCTTCATTTCCTGGCCTATTCTCCAGCACAATCTGATTCACACTTGACTTCTGCTGACATTTTCCTATGAGGAACTATTTCCTTCTTCAGGAAATACTACTCATCCTTCAACATGCTGGCACCCTAAAGCAGAGTTAGGTAATTCCTGTATCTGAGACACAGTACTTTGTATATTTATTAAAATACTTAGTACAAGACTGTATTCACTTGTTTGCATGTTATCAACTCTGCTACAACATACATGAGCCCTTTACTTCAGTTTATTTATTTATATATGCAGAGACTACAGAAGATGAACAAATGTTTGCTGAATTAACTACTGTTCAGTCTCTAAATAGCTCCTAAATCTTTTCTTCTGGCTTTGAGAACAGGGCTAGCTGATAAAACTTTCTGTGATGATGAAAGTATTCTATAATGGTGCTGTCGGATAATAGCCTCTAGCTATATTTGGCTATACATGGCCTGAAAATGTACACAAGTGTTACTGAGCATTTGGAATGTGACCAGTGAGAATCAAGAACTCATCTTCTTTAATCTTCTTAATTTTAATTAAATAGCCACATGTAGTTAATGGCTACTGAGTATAGCTCTAGATTCCCCAAACTCCAAAACTGTATTTCCAACTAATTTCTAGATTATTTACCTTGATAAACTGCAGATACCCAATCTTATTATGTCTAAATTTGAACTCATTATATGATTTTCCTAAGAAATTAAGCCAGGAAACTGATTTCACAAACAAGTATGAATTATTTAAACATCAAAATGTTATTAAGCTGACGTCACTACTAAGAACTTTGAATCACGATTTGTTCTTCACTGGATCCTTCACTTCAATCTCTCGGTGGGCTGGCTGATGTAACATATTTCAGCTGAAGTCTACACAGAGATTAATAACTGTAAATAAAAGGGCAGCTATCAAACTAATGAATTTGAGTTTAATTCTTAGTCCTATGAAGGAAAATCATTTTCAAACTCAGGTAAGAATACCAGCATATAGACAAACAATTGAGATCTGTTAACCATCCACTCTTTTAACTGACAAGTAATTAATGAGCAAATACTAAACATCAGGCACATTTTGCAGAGCTGAGGATATACAGATGAATCATTAAGGGAAATTAGTTACAGCCAATTACAATGCTAAGCTAGAATACAAGGTATGCAATATAATATGTGATAAACAGAAAATACTTTCTATTAGGGTCATCTGTCTTCACAACTGCTTTTTTAGAAATAAAAGCACTGTAATAGAAAAAATATGAATTTGGAATCAGACAATTCTATACTGAAATTCTGCTCTATTGCTTAATAAATGTGGTCTTTAGACAAATTATTTAAACTCCATGAACTTTAGTGTCCTCTTTTCTAAAATGTAGTGTTTTTGAAGGATTAACAGAAACACTATATGCAAAATGCCAGCACAGTGCCTGATATATAGCAGACCCTCAAAAACAATTAACATTTCCTTTAATTAGGATTCTTTTTGTATTGCATTTAATCTTTTATCTAGACTGTGGAATACTTCATTATAGTTTATGGCAGAATAACATTTCACTGTATCACATTTTGTTTATTCATTTGTTGGTGGACATTTGGATTGTTACCACCTTTGAGATATTAATAAAAAAGCTGTACAAATTTTTATACGGATATATGTTTTCATTTCTCTTGAGTAAATACCTAGGAGAAGAACTGCTGGGTCACATCATAACTGCATGTTTGATTGTTTGGGGAATTGCCAGATTATTTTCAAAGTGGATACACCAGTTTACATTCTCACCAGTAGCGAATGAATGTTCCAATTTTCCCATGTTTTTGTTAACACTTGTTACTATTTGACTTTTTGATTCTAGCCATTTTACTGGGTATGAAGTGGTTTCATTTGCATTTTTCTAAACATTAATACCAACATTAATTAAATTAACTGAACATTAATGCCAACAAAGTTCCGTCTAATCAAAGCTATCACTTTTCTAGTAGTCATGTTTGGATGTGGGAGTTGGACTATAAAGAAAGCTGAGCACAGAAGAATTGATGTTTTTGAACTGTGGTGTTGGAGAAGACTCTTGAGAGTCCCTTGGACTGCAAGGAGATCCAACCAGTCCATCCTAAAAGAAACCAGTCCTGAATATTCATTGGAAAGACTGATGCTGAAGCTGAAACTCCAATACATTGGCCACCTGATGCGAAGAACTGACTGTTTTGAAAAGACCCTGATGCTTTAAGAGACTGAAGGTGGGAGAAGGGGATGATAGAGGATGAGATGGTTGGATGGCATCACTGACTCAATGGACATGAGTTTGAGTAAACTCCGGGAGTTGGTGATGGACAGGGAGGCCTGGCGTGCTGCAGTCCATAGGGTCGCCAAGAGCCGGACACGACTGAGCGACTGAACTGAACTGAAACATTAATGATATTGAACAACTTTTAATGTACTTATTGGTCCTGTACATACCTTCTTTGAAGAAATGAGTATTCAAAGCCTTTGCCCAGTTTTTAATTGGGTTAACTGTCTTTTCATTGCTGAGTTCTAAGAGTTCTGTACATATTCTGAATACAAGATCTGACAGATTTACAATGTTGCATCAGAAGCTCTTTTGAAAAAAGAAATATGTTTATAGTTCATTTTTTCCTAAACTTGCAGTGTTATCTTTTTCATTTTTGTTCAATATTCATGTTTGTATATATCCAATATTAGTACTGATACGTAACTATTGATTTGTAAGGCTTTTTTCCCCAGTTTACGTCAGTGGCATCATTATATTAATATAATGATCATATGTAATACCCCTTTCTAACTTGCTGTTTTATGCACCCTTTCCTTTTTAAGACTTACCCACAGTATAGATTCATGGTGGAATACTGGTAATCACATTCTAGCATTCCATCACCTGAGGGCTTCTCAGGTGGCACTAATGGTAAAGAACCCGCATGCCAACGCGGGAGACGTAAGAGACACATGTTTGACCCCTGGGTGGGGAAGATCCCTTGCAGGAGGGCACGGCAACCCAATCCAGTATCTTGCCTAGAGAAACCCATGGACAGAGGAGCCTGGTGGGCTATAGTCCATGGTATCAAACAGTCAGACATGACTGAAGTGACAGCACGCACACAGGCACTCTATCATATGAATTCTCCAAATTCTATTCATTTCCCTACTGTTAGATACTTATATTACTTCTTGTTTTCTTGTTATTACAAAGCAATGAACAGACATGCACATGTGCCCTTATATGCATGTATAACATTTTCTGTAGGATAACAACCTAGAAGAATGTTCTATTAGATTTTAGGTCTGCACTTTTTCAGCTTTATTAAATATTGCCAGACCACTTCGAAAAATAGTTGCACCAGCAGCATACGAGGGATTCCACTGTTCCACAGACTTATTATATTTCAGGTTTCTTAATATTTACATTATCACTAAGGTTTTAATTAGCATTTCCCTTCTTCAAAACAGTACCAAACTCCTTTTTCTCCCAAAATGCTTGATTAGTCCAATGAACCATCCCCGAGAAGACAGGGCACTTTGTTACATACAGGCACTTCGTTGCCAACTTTGCAGCTAACATGAAATTCTTCCCTTACACACTAAGCACTCATTAATGTGCCAGTTAGGTTTACCAACCGTTTTAGTTTTAAAACATCAGTTTTTATATTACATAGGCATGTGTTAAGTCGCTCAGTAGTGTCCGACTCTTTGTGACCGCATGGACTATAGCCCACCAGGCTCCTCTGTCCATGGGATTCTCCAGGCAAGAATACTAGAGTGGGTTGCCATGCCCTTTTCCAGGGGATCTTCCTGACTCAGGGATCAAACCTGGGTCTCCTGCACTTCAGGCAGATTCTTTACTGACTGAGCCACTAGGGAAGCATATTACATAGGTACACAGACCCATAAGTGGTCAATTTTATGTTTACAGATACTTATGAGACACTGGAATTGATGTTTACTAATAATAGGTATTTTATTCAGATATTCCCCAAGTGGAGGCATATCTATTTTTGTTCACACAGGAGGCAAATTCAAATAGTATATATATCTATCGAATTAATAGATAAAATGAAACAGACAATTCCAAATGTTGATTTGACCGCAGAGCAATAGCCAAAAACATACTGCCTGTGTTACTGGTGCTGCCTCTTTGGAAACCTTTTTTTCTTTTTGCCAATAGTAGGATAGGAAAAAATAATCTTACCCTAGAGGGAAGCAGCAGCTATTTGGGGAAAATAACAGTCCTCAACAATAAGGAAAAACTGAAGCAGTAATAAAAGCTTGGTGTGTGAGGGAATATGAGAAGAGTTCAATTGTATTTGAGGTATTGGGGATGTATAAGTAGAAATAAACAAAAATAATAGCAGTTATTACTTGAACATATATTAATATATTCCCTATGACCCATGCACTCCATTACTAGGTATATACCCAAAAGAAAAGCATACACATGTGCAAAAGATGTGTATAGGAATGTTCTTGAAGAATCACTTGTGGTAAGCAAAAACCAGAAACAACCCAATTGTCCATTAACAATAAATTGAAGCAATTGAGCCATGTTTATAGGATGGAATATTATACAGCAAATACTATGTTATGCTATGAATGGTAACAGGAATGAATGTCATATGTATAATGTTGACCAAAATAATGCAAGAGACTTCTTGGGATTACCTTTCTAATCCTTCCCAAGAAGTCGCTTGGGGGTGCTGGTTAAGTTCTATTTCTTGACCCGAGGATGGTTACAGGGGTTATACTCCTTTTAGTTTTTTTAATTGGCCTGTACAGAAATGATTTGTGCACTTCTTAAAACAGTTCAGAAAAAGCAAAATTTTAACCTTTTGCCAACCAACTCCTCTTTCCTAAGAAGAACCACTGTTAATAAATGGATATATATGTGTATAGAGCTTTTCTTCCTGTGATATATGTGTATGTACACTTGGAACTGAGTGGTTTTTTTTTCCTTTTTTAAATTGTTAAACTTTTTAAGTTTAAAAAGTAATAAATTTACAAGATTAAAAAATACTCAAACAGTACAAAAGGTTGTATAAAATGTAAACTCTTTTTCTGGGGTCAATCCCTGCTTATAATTTCTTGTATAATTTTCTGTCATGTGTTTATATACGTGTGCATATTTGTCTGATTTTCAAAATGTTCTTTTTTGAAATATCACATAAATGCATTTCAGGAATTTGAATCCTGGGCGTTCTAGCTGGCGGTAAGTAGATATACAACAGTACTTGAATATAAAACAACCATAAGTTTATTATTGAAAGGGAAACATTATGAGAACTGAAAAAGCAGAATTCAACTTCCAGTTCTACAAACATCTGTATAATTTTTGACAAAAGAAAATCTCGCTTTGTATTAAGCTAACGTAAGAACATACAAAAGATCATGGGAAAAGTCATCTTTGTAAAAAGCCTCCTTTTCATTTAGTGTCTCTTATTACAGAAGTATATAATCAGATTCACTTGAAGAATTTTCAGTATCCCATGGATAAATTTCAGTTGAATGCATTTCCTTATTTATTCAGTGCTGCTTACTAGTCATTCTTTATTTCTTTCTCACTTCAGTCCAACTTATATTTCTTAAAAGTCAACAATTCTTACATGATTCTGGGGCACAGGAGCTGACTAAGTACAGAATTCCTTAACTAGAGAATTAGCAATTATTCTAACTGTAGACTATCCAGGAGTTAATTTAATAGAGTATCTGTTATTTTTAGATCAGAGTCCATCAAAATTCCATGACCATTATGCTTTATTTCCCTAAGATGCTGTTCCCTTTAGATTTGATGATTCTGTCTTCCACAACAGGTTTAAGTGTGTGTATATACTTATAAATATTTCATTAAAATAATGTAAAAAATTTAATGTTTTAAGTTACAGAAACAGCTAAGTGTCAATACATTGTAGGGCTGCAGTAAGGCTTCCTAGGAGGTGGCATATGCTCTAAACTGGTCTCCAATATATGTTGCTGTTTCACTCATAGCCAGTTCAAGTCCAAGAATCAAGGGATAAAAACGGGAGGGGTACCACTCTCTTGTAATAAAAACATAATAAGAGACTACTATCCTGCAAGGTTGCTAGATATTAAAGCAATATACAGAAATAAACTGTGTTTCTATCTACCAACAACAGAACATGAAATTTCATACACATGCATACAATTTATAATAGCTTAGATATACCAACTTGAACTTTAAGGACTGAAAAACTTGATACTGTAAAGATGCCAATTCTCTCCTAATTTGATCTACAGATGCAAAGTAATCCAAATCCGAATCTCAGAAGCTTGTGTCTGTGTGTACTGAGAGGCTATTTCTAAAATTTGTATGTAACGTGAAGGCCAAGCACATCAAGACACTCTCAAAGAACAACAAAGCGATACAGTTTGCCCTACCAGATTCCAAGACTTCATTTAAAGTATTGGTGTGTTCCTGGTACAGGGATAATTAAAACAGATCAACAGAACAGAATTAATAACTTAGAAAAGATTCCCCAGATTTATGGTCACTTAATTTATGGCATAAATACCACTGTGAAGCAACAGGAAAATGACAGTTGTTTCAATAATGGTGTGAGATAATTTGATATACGTATGGAAAAATAATCAAATTAACAATTCACAGAAGAAAACTCCAGTGGATTTTTAAATAAAATGTTCAAAGTAAAACCATACTTTTTAGAAGATAATGTAGAAAAACATTTTCATTACCTCAGTGTAGGGAAGAATTTTTTAAACAAACAAAAAACACAAACTCTAGATAAAAGAACTGATAAATTTGACTACATTAAATTTAAGAATTGTTCATCAAGATACTAAAAAGTGTGGTTACAAGGATAAGAGAAAACATTCACTACACTGGTGCCTGATAAAAGGTTTATATCCAGAATATATACAAAGGGTTTTGACAAATCGAAAGGAAAAAACAGCATCAAACTAGAAACTGCCTAGCTGTCCATCAAGAATAGAAGAGAGAAATGAATATACTGTGGTAAATCCATACATGGGATCCTATACAGCAAGGAAAAGAACACATTTCAGCAATATACAACAACAAATGAATCACAATGTTGGATAAAACCAGCGAGACACAAAAGATCTGTTATAGTAAAGATTACTTTAAAGATCAAGAATAGGCAAATCTAAACTACTACTGTTTAGTGATATACACATACATAAATCTATAAAGAAGAGTCTGGAAGTAATTCCCATAAAAGATAATGGTAACCTCCAAATATAGAGGGTATTGTGATGTAGAAGGAATACACAGGGGATTTCTAGGATGTTGGCAGTTAGTCTGGCTGGCAGTTATAAGAATTTATGTTTTATAATCATGTGCTATATTATATCTTTGTTTTATGTACTTTTCTATATATATAGGTTGTAGCTTACAATTTAAACAGGCTTTGAAAAGAGTAAGCTGAGGGCATGTTCCTTGTTTTCTTAAATTCTCAATCTGGCATCGGTTCATCACAGGACCAATTACTTTAATCATATTTTCTTATTTTCTGTGTTCTTGATGCTTTGGCATTTATGGTTGAGCTGGCTAGGGAAGAGACTGCCCATCCCAGGGCTAACCAATTCTTAGAAGTGGCAAAGGGCTCAGTCAGGAGCATACCCCTCATATGCAAACCAACCAATTACAAGTCTATAGCTCCAACTAACCTCCTTACTGAACTCTTACACACCAAGCCAATATTTCTGCTGCTCTAAATCATCCCAGGGCCAAGTAACAGGCAACTAAAGACCACCTGTATAGCCCCAAATCTGCCAGAATCATTTTTTTAAAATTTTCTTAGTATTGATATATAGTTGACAGAACACTGTATTAGTAGTTTTAAGTGTACAGCATGATTTGATATGAATATATTACAAGATAATTACTACAGTAAGTTTAGTTAATGTCCACCACCACAGTTACAAGTTTTTTCTTGTGATGATAACTTTTAAGATCTATTCTCTTAGCAACTTTCAAATATGGTGCTGTTAACTACAGTCATTCTGCTGTACATTACATTCCTAAGATTTATTTATCTTATAACTGGAAGTTTGTACATTCTGACCCTGTTTGCCCACCACCTTAATTCCCCACCTCTGCTAATATCCAATCTGTTCTCTGTATCTATGAGCTCATTTAAAAATATATTCTATATAAATATTGTTCGGCTATTAGAAAGAATGCATTTGTATCAGTACTAATGAGGTGGATGAAACTGGAGCCTATTATACAGTGTGAAGTAAGTCAGAAAGAAAACACCAATACAGTATATTAACGCATATATAGGGAATGTAGAAAGATGGTAATGATGACCCTCCCAGTCCATCCTAAAGGAAATCAGTCCTGAATGTTCACTGGAAGAACTGATGCTGAAGCTGAAACTCCAATACTCTGGCCACCTGATGCGAAGAACTGACTCATTTGAAAAGACCCTGATGCTGGGAAAGATTGAAGGCAGGAAGAGAAGGGGACGACAGAGGATGAGATGGTTGCATGGCATCACCGACTTGATGGACGTAAGTTTGGGTAAACTCCAGGAGTTGGTGATGTGCAGGGAGGTCTGGTGTGCTGCAGTCCATAGGGTTGCAAAGAGTCAGACACAACTGAGCAACTGAACTGAACTGAACTGAACAACGACCCTATACAAGAGACAGCAAGAGACACAGAGAGAAAGAACAGACTTTGGACTCTGTGGGAGAAGGTGAGGGTGGGTATGTTTGAGAGAACAGCACTGAAACGTGTATATTACCATATGTGAAACAGATGACCAGTCCAAGTTCAATGCAAGAGACAGGGCACTCAGAGCTGGTGCACTGGGACAACCCAGAGGGATGGGATGGGGAGGGAGGTTCAGGATGGGGGACACATGTACATCCAAGCCTGACTCATGTCAATGTATGGTAAAAACAACCACAATATGGTAAAGTAATAAACCTCCAATTAAATTAATTTTTAAAAATATATTCCATATATGTGAGCCCATACCATGTCTTCGCTATTGTAAATAACGCTGTAACAAACACAACACAGGGGTACACATATCTTCTTTGAGACACTGATTTCACTTACTTGAGATAAATACCAAGAAGTAAAATTGCAGGATCATGTGATAGTTCTACTTTTAATTTTTTTTGAGGAATCTCCATATTGTTTTCCATAATGTCTGCACCAATTTATATTCCTATCAACAGTGAACAGGGTTCCCTGTTCTCCATATCCTTGTCAATATTTATTTCTTGCCTGCCACAATTAATGAACAGCCAATCCTAAGCTGTTTACCCTGATGTGTCTTTCCTGAGAAAACACTAATTAATGGCTTTGGTCTAGGCTTTCTGCCTATTTCTGCTGCTGTTTCCTGACCAAAATCTGGTGTTTCCCCTGTGGCCCAGCATGGCATGGCATGCTCTCTTCTTTCAAGAAATGTAAGTAATATAAATTTCATCTCTCTATGTCACTACTCAAGTCATCTTCATAAATTAAAATCCTACAGGGACAAGTGAAATAAAATAGTAATGGAGATTTATGAAATAACAATTAAAAATTAATGAAATGGAGAAGATTCTGATAAAGACACTAGACAGGCACTGAGTTTTGAAAGACCTTAACCAAAAGTTTCAGTTCAGTTCAGTTCCTCAGTCGTGTCTGACTCTTTGCGACCCCACGAACCACACACGTCAGGCCTCCCTGTTCATCACCAACTGCCGGAGTCTACTCAAACCCATGTCCATTGAGTCAGTGATGCCATCCAACCATCTCACCCTCTGTCGTCCCCTTCTCCTCCTGCCCTCAATCTTTCCCAGCATCAGGGTCTTTTCCAATGAGTCAGTTCTTCGCATCAGGTGGCCAAAGTACTGGAGTTTCAGCTTCAACATCAGTCCTTCCAATGAACACCCAGGACTGATCTCCTTTAGGATGGACTGGTTGGATCTCCTTGCAGTCCAAGGGACTCTCAAGAGTCTTCTCTAACACCACAGTTCAGAATCATCAGTTCTTCTGTGCTCAGCTTTCTTTACAGTCCGACTCTTACATCCATACATGACCACTGGAAAAACCATAGCCTTGACTAGACGGACCCTTGTGGACAAGGTAATGTCTCTGCTTTTTAATACGCTGTCTAGCTTGGTCATAACTTTCCTTCCAAGGAGTAAGCGTCTTTTAATTTCATGGCTGCAATGACAATCTGCAGCGATTTTGGAGTCCAAAAAAATAAAGTTAGCCACTGTTTCCCCATCTATTTGCCATGAAGTAATGGGACCAGATGCCATGATCTTAGTTTTCTGAATGCTGAGCTTTAAGCCAACTTTTTCACTCTCCTCTTTCACTTTCATCAAGAGGCTGTTTGGTTCTTCTTCACTTTCTGCCATAAGGGTAGTGTCATCTGCATATCTGAGGTTACTGATATTTCTCCTGGAAATCTTGGTTCCAGCTTGTGCTTCTTCCAGCCCAGTGTTTCTCATGATGTACTCTGCATAGAAGTTAAATAAGCAGGGTAACAATATACAGCCTTGATGTACTCCTTTTCCTATTTGGAACCAGTCTGTTGTTCCATGTCCAGTTCAAACTGTTGCTTCCTGACCTGCACACAGATTTCTCAAGAGCCAGGTCAGGTGGTCTGGTATTCCCATCTCTTGAAGAATTTTCCACAGTTTGTTGTGATCCACACAGTCAAAGGCTTTGGCATAGTCAATAAAGCAGAAATAGATGTTTTTCTGGAACTCTCTTGCTTTTTCGATGATCCAACAGATGTTGGCAATTTGATCTCTGGTTCCTCTGCCTTTTCTAAATCCAGCTTGAACATCTGGAATTTCACAGTTCATGTACTGTTGAAGCCTGGCTTGGAGAATTTTGAGCATTACTTTACTAGCATGTGAAATGAGTGTAATTGTGCGGTAGTTTGAGCATTCTTTGGCATTGCCTTTCTTAGGGATTGGAATGAAAACTGAGCTTTTCCAGTCCTGTCACCACTGCTGAGTTTTTCAAATTTGCTGGCATATTGAGTGCAGCACTCTCACAGCATCATCTTTCAGGATTTGAAATAGCTCAACTGGAATTCCATCACCTCCACTAGCTTTGTTTGTAGTGATGCTTCCTAAGGCCCACTTGACTTCACATTCCAGGATGTCTGGCTCTAGGTGAGTGATCACACTATCGTGATTATCTGGGTCGTAAAGATCTTTTTTGTAGTTCTTCTGTGTATTCTTGCCACCTCTTCTTAATATCTTCTGCTTCTGTTAGGTCTATATCATTTCTGTCTTTTATTGTGCCATCTTTGCATGAAATGTTCCCTTGGTATCTCTAATTTTCTTGAAGAGATCTTTAGTCTTTCCCATTCTGTTGTTTTCCTCTATTTCTTTGCATTGATCACTGAAGAAGGCTTTCTTATCTCCCTGCTATTCTTTGGAACTCTGCATTCAAATGGGTATATCTTTCCTTTTCTGCTTTGCTTTTCACTTCTCTTCTTTTCACAGCTATTTGTAAGGCCTCCTCAGATAGCCATTTTGCTTTTTTGCATTTCTTTTTCTTGGGGATGGTCTTGATTCCTGTCTCCTGTACAATGTCACAAACCTCCATTCATAGTTCATCAGGCACTCTGTCTATCAGATCTAGTCCCTTAAATCTATTTCTCACTTCCACTGTATAGTCATAAGGGATTTGATTTAGGTCATACCTGAATGGTCTAGTGGTTTTCCCCACTTTCTTCAACTTAAGTTTGAATTTGGCAATAAGGAGTTCACGATCTGAGCCACAGTCAGCTCCTGGTCTTGTTTTTGCAGACTGTATGGAGCTTTTCCATCTTTGGCTGCAAAAAATACAATCAATCTGATTTCGGTGTTGACCATCTGGTGATATCCTTGTGTAGAGTCTTCTCTTGTGTTGTTGGAAGAGGGTGTTTGCTATGACCAGTGCGTTCTCTTGGCAAAACTCCTTTGCCCTGCTTCATTCTGTACTCCAAGGCCGAACTTGCCTGTTACTCCAGATGTTTCTTGACTTCCTACTTTTGCATTCCAGTCCCCTATAATGAAAAGGACATCTTTTTTGGGTGTTAGTTCATTGCATCCAAGTACTGCATTTCGGACTCTGTTGTTGACTATGATGGCTACTCCATTTCTTCTAAGGGATTCCTGCGCACAGTGGTAGATATAATGGTCCTCGGAGTTAAATTCACCCATTCCAGACCATCTTAGTTCGCTGATTCCTAGAATGTTGACATTCACTCTTGCCATCACCTATTTGACCACTTCCAGTTTGCCTTGATCCATGGACCTAACATTCCAGGTTCCCATGCAATAGTGCTCTTTACAGCATCGGACCTTGCTTCTGTCACCAGTCCCATTCACAACTGGGTGTTGTTTTTGCTTTGGCTCCATCCCATCATTCTTTCTGGAGTTATTTCTCCATTGATCTCCAGTAGCATATTGGGTACCTGCCAACCTGGGGAGTTCATCTTTCAGTATCTTATCATTTTGCCTTTTCATGCTGTTCATGGGGTTCTCAAGGCAAGAATACTGAAGTGGTTTGCCATTCCCTTCTCCAGTGGATCACATTCTGTCAGACCTCTCCACCATGACCCAGCCGTCTTGGGTGGCCCCACATGGCATGGCTAAGTTTCATTGAGTTAGACAAGGCTGTGGTCCATGTTATCAGATTACCAAAAGTTTACATGCACTCCATGTTTTTGGAAGGTAAGTGAATAGAAATTAGAGAAGGTAAAGTTAAAATAGGAAAGTGCTGAACTACACAAGAACCCAAGATATCTGAACTTTCCTTTTGTTGGTACCAATAGTGACAAGAACTGAGAGCATTTCACATACTTTAAAGCTCAAATTTCCTAAAGCAGACGTGGGGGTTCTAACAGGGTAGGAGGAGCACTCATAAGGGCTTTACCAAGAAAGGGTACAATCTCAGATCAAGTACATGCCTGAAGTTGTGAAACGACACAGCCACTCTGGAAAACAGCTTGTTAGTTTCTTATAAAGCTGAACACAGATCGAGCAATGATGTTCCTAGATATTCATCCAACTAGTTGAAAACTTATGTCTATCCAAAAACCTACACATAAATGTTTAAAGCATTTTTACTTATAATTGCCAGAAACTATAAACAACCAAGCTGTCCTTTAATAGGTAAATGAATAAATTAGTACATTCATACAATGAAGTATCATTCATATAATGTATTATTCATACAATACAATCATACAATGAATGAATGATACAACAGTATCATTCATACAATAATAAAAAGAAATGAGCTACTGAAACAGCCACAAAGAGAAATTTTCCAGATCATATTGCTAAGTGAAAGAAGTTGATCTGAAAAGGCTACATGCTGTATGATTCAAACTATAAGATACTTCGGAAAAAGATAAAAACTATAGTGACAGTAAAACTACAGCTATATGCCAAAGTTTCAGGTGGTGGGGAGTGAGGGAGGAATAATGGAGCACAAATGGGGAGTTTTAAGGAAGTTAAACTGTTCTGTATAATACTATAATGATGATACATAGTATTACACATTTCTCAAAACCCACAGAATTGTACAATGAACCCTAATGTAAACTGTGGAACTTAATAATGTATCAATATTGGTTATTATTGGTTTATTTATTGGGCTTCCCTGGTGGCTCAGATGGTAAAGAATTTGCCTGCTACGTGGGAGACCTGGGTTCGATCCCTGGGTTGAGAAGATACTCTGGAGAAAGGAAAGGCTACCCACTCCAGTATTCTGGCCTGGAGAATCCCTGTGGACAGAGGAGCCTGGCCAGCTATAGTCCATGGGGTCACAAAGAGTCAGACACGACCGAGCAATTAAGCACATTGGTTTATTAACTCCAACAAATGCTACCTATAAGATGTTAATAATAGGGGAAACTGTGTGTAAGATGTAAATGAGAAAACCTCTCAGCTAAATTTTTCTGTAAACCTAAAACACTCCAGAAATTAAAAAAAAAAAAAAGAATGAAAATTTTCAAACACAAAAAACAGTTCAGGTGCTGCCAGTCAAAATGAAACATAAATGTCTATCATGGCTTCCCTAAAAGCAACACTAGCAGTATGGATGTCAGGAGTGATTCCTTCCAGGGTAATTCATAAGCCAAAAGACCCACTATGTATGTGACATTGTGTAAAATATGTTTGCTATAAAAAATGAGAAAATATTGATGAGTATTTTAGATAATCTGGATGGTCAACCATAAGAAAATTAATTTGATCTCAAGAGGTAGAACAGAAATCATCTCATATTCCCAAGAAGAAACAGAATGATATTCCCAAGAGAGTGAAGACAAAGGACAACCTATCTGTTATCCTAAATTGTTAACATCATGCATGTACATGAGACTTCCTTCTGTTAGGCACTGTTTCCAGCCTGCTTCTTTACTCTGGGCACCAACCAGGTGGTGTCATATCACCACAGGCAAGCTCTAATTTGGCCATGCTTGGCACAGCAGTAAGTTCCTGAGTTAAGACAAAGAGATGTGTGTTGTCAATTGTTACCTACTTTTGTTCAGTTCCTTACAGTCTACCATAGTTATTGGTCCGTTCTCTTACACTTATACTCAGTATCAGTCATAATTATTTCTCAGCTTACTATAACTACATCGGTTGACTTAAGTCCTGACTGACATACCTACAGTTTCCTCAGTCTTTTAAGCATTCATTGAGGGCTTCAATTCAAATTCAGTAAATATTTACTGAAGCTCATTTCACCCTCAAAGCTATACCTACTGTAACCTCTATCTCAGAGAGAAGTTAAATAATTTGTCTTAAGTCACCCAAATCAAATCTATCGACCAATCCTATGCTCATTCCACTCACTGATGTCTCTCCCCTAAATAGTTAGAATTTAAGGCTTTATTCCATCTCTTGACACCTGACTTTTCAAAACCTACCTAAAAACCTGTCTTCTAGAACTACTGACTCCACCTGATCCTTCAAATTTTGCTCTAGTATGCTCTTCTATTCCCAGCTCCTTTCTCTGTATCCATCTACACAATCACTACTATATGCTAGTCATGGTGCTCTTAAGATCTCAAGAAAAATTCTGCCAAAAGAATCTCCTTTTGAAAGAAAAGAGAGAAATAAGTCTTAAGAGGGCATTCTGGTCTTGTTTCAGCCTATTGTCTTCCCTTTAACAGACTATACACTATAGGAACTACATCAGCATACTGTAATTTACTGCTTCAGAGATTCTTTCTTGTATTACACTATAAACAACTCGAAGCCAGTGATTTGCCTGAGGCAACAATGATAAAAGGCACTCCCAGAGCCTTAAAGTAAACGAGTATCTGTCACATATTATTTTTAAGGGAGAAAAAAACCTGTTTAACCGACCTGAATTTTATCATAAAAAGCAACTTTTGAAATGAAGTTGCTGCTAAAAGCTATCAGAGCACATGTGAAAATAAAAACCAGTGTATACTTTTCATACCACGTTTATTTAAAACAGAAAAATGTAGAACACAAGTCATCACTCGATTTTTCAACAGCAAAGTGAACAGAGTAGTCTGTCATCTGGTAAGCAAATAATTGCCCACTGCAGACACTAAGTTTATAAAGTAACAAAATACGATTGTATTTCTCTTAGTTTCCCAAGGAAGCAATATGAATAATGAAGCAAAAAAGCTTTGTGTGATCTTGAGCCTTTCTGAAACTCATTTTGTTTCATCTGCAATAGGGACAGGATTGCTGAAAGAATTAAATAAGATCATAAAGTTCTTAGGACATGTTTTTTCCCATAGTGAGAACTCAAATTGTTCCTTCTCTTCCCTCATTTTCTATGTCCTTAATCTTTGTTTCCTTACTCACAACATTAAAATCTGGACCATACAAAGTAGCTGTGAGAATTAAGTACACAGCTTGGCACATCACAGGTAACTACGAAAGCCCATCATTCTCATCCCTTTAGGATTTCTGAGGGAATGAGGCATCAACAAAATAACAGAACTTTATTAATAAAGCCCTGGGAGAAAAACACACCGGGAATTGTGTGTTTGCTTTTAGGGGGGAAGGGAATTTTGGTAAGAAAACATTTTATTATAATATAATGCAGGCAGTCATTTAATCATATAATTAAATCACGATTTCATAATGACTTGAAGTAATGATCTATAATAATCATTAAGGCACAAGGTTAAACTTAGTTAAAAAACGTTCAGGGACTAGAGTACTGCTTGCCTAAAGTAAAATAAAAACAAGTTCAGTGGCAACTAAACAGAAACACAAGAAATTTAACCATTAATTAGTGAGACATTTTAGAAGCAGCTTCAAAAACAGTCTCATTTCATTTTCCTATGAAACCAGAACAACAGTGTGAACTGGATTTTAAAATATTAACAGGAACCCACTGCTGTGATGCCTCATACTGTTCTAAATTTTGCATTCTTCTGAAAGAAAATACATGTGTACTAGATATCAGAAAATAAACATTTCAGTTTCCTTACCTGTTGTGTTCCATCTGCACTTACAATAGGGGCAGACAGAAGAGAAATATCACTACTTAAAATCTGAGTTGTATCCAGTAGTGGTGGATGTTCTGCCATTATCAATAAGACATTAATATACCGGATAACCCTCCAACTCTGAAAAACAAAAATATATAGCCATTTGTATGTACATCCTTAAAAATACACTAAAATACAATGCATTCAAGATAAAGAGATATTCTTGTCAAAGGAAATCTTATATATTCTGCTGACTCTTCTGTCAACAGATCATTTAAGGAAACACATTTCTTGTTTACCAACTGTCTGTTAATGTAGACAGCAAATCAAGATACGTTATCAGGAGCTTCTATTTAAATTCCATGTCTGTCTGTCTGTCTCTCTATTCCTTCCATCTCTACATACCATTTGTTTAACTACCACTACTTTAGCTAAACCCTGGAATAAGAATTAAAATGCATGACTGAGTGAGGCAACTCTATCACTGATTCTTTTTAATTTGAGCTGAGAAGGTGTTTATGAAGAAACAATTAACTCTCATCACCCTATCAGTCTCTAGGAACTACACAAGAACTACAATCTTTTATTGATTCCTCAGACAGAGCAAAATGGTAGAAAAATTTCCTCAGGATTAGAAAAAGAAACTTCAAGTTTTAAGGGTTAAGTTCTGACTTTGGTCTTCTATCATTCTGGTTTTATTATTTCTTCCTAAGAACCTTACAGTAAGCCAAATCATTTCAGTGATAAAAGCTCATACATTTAGAACACTTTAACTGTATACACAGTATCACTTGTTATATATTTTATAAAAAGTAAAAGATTTGAGGTAGTATCAATCTACCATATATAACATCAACCAATGTCAGCAAATCATATGTCAAAATAAGTACAACTGAGGTCAATCATAAAGTCTATCAAATCTATACTGAAAGGTAAAACAAACATTTCTGGATGTTTGCAGTAGTCTACAATTCAGTAGGGTCAAAATGGTTAGCTTTTTAAGATGGAATTTTGTTTTTATGTATTCATTCTGGCTGCGCTGCCTGGCATGTGAGACCTCAGCTCCATGGCCAGTATCCAGCCCTCACCCCTGCAGTTTTCCTGGATTGCTTTCTTGTATAGCCATATTCACACTACATGCAAAGCAGGTGGTTTTACTTCAGCTTGCAAATTAGAAACTTCAGTCACGCAACTAAAATGTTGCATTTGGAAACCTAAAAGTTCCTTTCATTCCTGCCCAGAGAACACTGTCAGCTTCTTTCAATCAATTTCTTTTAATTTTGCTACTACTCAGTTCCTATGTTCTCATCTAATCTCGTGGCCACAAATACCCACTTGTTTTAAATTATGCATCTATTTTCACTGTTTTTTTTAATATATTTGATATGTGAAAAAAAAAGAAATGATTTGTCGCACTTGCTAATTTCTATGGAATGAATACACATTCCCCCATGGTCCATTTCAAGCCATCATGGTTTAAAAACTGACCTGAAAATGCCTGAATTTTTAACAATCATTTTTGTACCCAAGTACAAGATGGCTCCAACGTTTTACTCTCTATATCTATATATCAATATTTGACCATCTATGTGATAGTAATACAATAAAATATTAATGTCTAGCAAGTCTGTGTGAAGAATAGCTGGATATCTTTGTACTATTGCAAATTTTTTTTCTAACTAATGTCAAATTAAACAATGCTTAAAAAATTGATGCCAGATAGATTGCATATCTGAATGCAAAAGGTAAGACAAAAAACCTCCTAAAGATAACCCAAAAGAAAATCTCATAACTGTGAGACAGAGAAAGGTTTTTTAAACAGGGTATAAATTATGTTTCTTAAATCATAAAGTAAAAGAATGACATACTGAACTTAATTAAAATGAATAGCTATGATTCATTTAAAAAAATCTTTAAGAGAATGAGAAGGCAAGCCACAGAATGAAAGATATTTACAACATATATAACTGTAAAAGAGCACATATTTAGCAAATTCAGGCCTCCTAACAAATTGAGTTTTTAAAAAAAAGAAATATGAGATGAGACCTAAATACACTCTTCACAAAAATGGAAATTCAAGAGACCAATAAACATATGAGAAGTTCATTACTGGGAAAAAGTTAATTAAAATCACAATGAAATGCTACCACATACTAGGATGATAAAAACGGAAAAGACTGATGATACAAGTATTAGTGAAGCTGATTCATGGGGTCGCAAAAGAGGCGGACATGACTGAGTGACTGAACTGAACAGAGCAACTGACACAATCATAAGCAAGGTGAATGAAAACTCATAAAAATCACTTTGGAAACCAGTTTGATATTATCTACCAAAATTGAACATATATGAATATTCTATGACCTGGCTATGATTCAGCTATTAGACTCCTAGTATACACCAAAAAGTGGAGAAGGAAATGGCAACCCACTCCAGTATTCTTGCCTGGAGAATCCCAGGGATGGGGGAGCCTGGTGGCTTGCCATCTATGGGGTCGCGCAGAGTTGGACACGACCGAAGCGACTTAGCAGCAGCAGCAGCATACACCAAAAAGAAATGCATGCACATGTGCATCAAAAGAAAAGTACATGAAGGTATACAGCAGCATTCATCTTTAACAGCCCCAAACTATAAGTAATCTAAATGTCCCTTAACAGTAAATGGAACACTGTATCTGATTCATCCAACTGACTACTATACAGCAATAAAAATTAATGGACTAGTGATAGAGAACAACAAAAATGAATTTTACAAATACAATGTGAGTAAAAAATAGACACAGAAGAGTACATACCGAAAAATTTATAGAAAGTTTAAAAACCAATTAAATTTGTCTGGTATTAAAAATCAGGTAGTGATTGCCTTTGGAAAGGAAGAAAGGATGGGGACCGGGAGGGGCATGAAGGCAGTTTTGGGGGTGCTGCTACTATTCTACATCTTGACCTGGGAGGCTGTTACATGGTAATTACTAGTGTGTTATAGGCTTCCCTGGTGGCTCAGAGGGTAAAGAATCTGCCTACAATGTGGGAGACCTGGGTTCAGTCCCTGGGTGGAGAAGATCCTCTGGAGAAGGAAATGGGAACCCACTCCAGTATTCTTACCTGGAGAATGCCCATGCACAGAGGAGCCTGGCAGGCTACAGTCGATGGGGTCACAAAGAGTCGGAGACGACTGAGCTACTTTACTTTCAGTGTATTATAAATTTAGCTGTATACTATGTACGTACTTCTCTGCATATACTTCAATAAAATTATTTTTTAAAGTTAAAATGAACACATGATCACCTCAATTGATGCAGGAAAAAAACACTTGGTAAGATTGAATACATTTTCATGATAAAAAGACTCAACAAACTAGGGACAGAAAGAAACTGCTTCAACATAATAAAAGCCACGTGTGAAAACCTCAGAGCTAATATTATACTCAGTGGTGAAAGGCTAAAAGCTCTCTTCTAATTACGAAAAAGGTTAGAATGCCCACTCTCACCACACCTATTCATAGTATTGGACACAGTACTAGAAGTCATAGGCAAAGCAACTGGGCATGAAAAAGAAATAAGAAAATTGAAATAAGAAATAAGAAAAAAGATTGAAGAAAAAAATTGAAAAAAGAAATAAGAAATTGGGGATAAATAAGTAAAACTATCTTTGTTCACAGATGACAGGATCTTACATGTAGAAAACCCTAAAGATTTTTTAAAAAAAACTATTAGAGCAAACAAATTCAGTAAAAAATACATGACATGCAATCAATGCACAAAGATCAGCTGCATTTCTATACACTAACTGAAACAATATCTGTTCCATGTACTTTTAAAAAGAATAAAATAATCAGGAATAAATCTAACCAAAGAGAACAAAGATTTGTATATTAAAACCATGAAATGTTGCTAAAAGAAATTAAAGAGGACATGAATAAATGGAAAGATACCCTGTGTTCATAGTTAGAAGGCTCAATAGTGTTGAGATGTCCGTAAAACCCAAAGCAATCTACAGACCAAATGTCATCTCTATCAAAATCTCAATGGCACTTTTTTTTCTCTTCAGAAAAATTCATTCTAAAATTCCTATGGAATCTCAAGGAATCCAAAACAGAAAAAAAATTTTGCAAAGAACAAAGTTGGAAGACTCAAATATCCTGATTTCAAAACACATTACAAAGCCATAGTAATCAGTGTGATAATGGCATAAAGACAAATACACCAATGGAACAAAACAGAGAGCCCAGAAACAAACTGTCATGTGTATGGTCAAATGATCTTTGACAATGATGCCAAGACCAGTCAACAAGGAAAGGGCAGTATCTTCAACAAACAGCACTGGGAAACTGCATATCCACATGCCAAAAAAAAAAATTTTTTTTTTTAAATGAAGTTAAACTCTTATCTTGTACACCACATTCAAAAATTAACTCAAAATGAATTAAAGACCCAAATGTGAAACCCATAACGTTCCAAGAAGATGACAGGGGGAAAGCTTCAAGACACTGGACTTGGCAATTACGTCTTAGATATAACACCAAGAGTAAAGTCTACAAAAATAAAAACAGACAAATAGGACATCAAATGCAAATACTTTTGTGCATCAGAGGACACACTATGAATAGAGTGAAAAGGCAACCTATGGAAATGGAAAAAAAATACTTGCAAACTTAGCTCTAGTTGCTACAAAATACCACAGATTGGTAGGCTTAAACAACAGACATTTATTTCTCACAGTTCTAGAGGGTAGGAAGTCTAAGATCTGGATGCCAGCATGGTCAGGTTTTTGTTGAGGGCCCTTCTCCTGGCTTGCAAAGGACTACCTTCTTTCTGTACCCTCACATGGCCAAGAGAGAGAAAGCTCTGGTCTTTCTTCCTCTTCCTGGATTTAAAGGGCACTAATCCCATCATAGGGGCTCCACCCTCATGAATCACCTACCTCACAAAGGCCCCACTCCTTAATATCAACACAGGGCTATGACATACGAATTTTGGAAGGACACAAACATTTACTCCATACTAAATTCTGCCCCTGCCCCCCCAATTCATATCCTCTTTTTATGTAAATTAAAAAAAAAAACACACACACAAAAACCCAACACATTCATTCCATCCCAATAGCCACAGAAGTCTTAACCCATTTCAACATAGAGTGTAAAACTGCATCTAAATCAGATTTGGGTGAGACTTGAGGTACAATTCATCTTGAGACAAAATTCCTCTCCCACTGTGAACCTGTGAAACCTGTTAAGTTTCACACTTCCAAACTACAACAGTAAAATAGGCGTAAGATAGATATTCTCATTACAAAAGGAAGAAATCAGAAGAAAAGGGTGACAGGTCCCAAGGAAGTTCAAAATCTAGGCAAGGCAAATACCATTAGATTTTCAGGCCAGAGAATAAGAATATCTCTGGCCCCAGGCTCTGCCCTCTGGACCCTCAGGGGTGTGCCATCACTTCCACAGACATGCCTTTTGCTTGGCAGTCCTGCCCATGCGGCTCTGCAGGGCAGAAGTCCCATCCTGCGAAACCAAGGTGGAGGCACCCTGCCCTTCAGGCCTGTGCACTCTGAACCTGTGGCAGCAGCAGCGCTGATGACCCTGAGTCACCTTTGGGATACTTGTCCATTCTTGAAGAGTAACACGTTTAAAGCCTTCCTTCTTTGCATTCCCCTTGCTTCCTTGAGTCTCACACCTGGCCCTTTGGTCCCACCTGGCAGTGTTTTTGATGGTATACTTCCATCTCTTCCTAGCTTCTGCCGAGATGCTGATTAGGTCCTCGGCTCAGGTCCACACTAATGTCCTTATTAAATGGTTGGTGAGCTACACTCTTGGTGTTTTCTTCTGAAGGTGCTTTCTCATTTTTGCAACCTGGATAGGCTGAGAATTTTCCAAATACTTTTAACTTCTGGTTCTTTTTTGCTTAACCCTTCTTCAATTCATTTCTCTCCTTTCACATTTTGCTATACACAGTCAGAAGGAATTAAGCCACTCCTTCAACACTGGTTAGAAACCTCCTCAGTTAAATATCTAATTTTATCACAAGTTTCACCGTCCACAAAATGTTAGAACATGAATACAACGACGCCTAGTTCTCTACTCCTTTGTAATAGGGACCACCATTTCTCCATTGTCCAATAACAAGTTCCTCATTCTCATCTGAGACCTCATCAGAATGGCCATTACAGTCTATATTTCTACCAACATTCTGTTTATGATTATTTATGAATTCTCTTAAAATGATGGAGCTTTTCTCCTCCAGCTCTCCTCTCTTCTTTCTAAGCTCTCACTATTTGCCGTTAGCAGTCCCTTAACAACAATTTTGGGTTTCCCTGGTGGCTCAGTCGGTAAAGAAACTGCTTGCAAAACTTAGTCAACTCTCCATGAACCTGGGAGTAACTAGTTAGTGCAGTGGTTCTCAGGTTCCTCAGACTCAGAGCCTCCCTTCATATAATCACATACTTTGAGATGTCCCTTTCCTATTCTGAAATGAAATTCACAGATAAGGCAATCAAACTATACAGATAATAAAAAATAAATGTGAAATACCACCTGTCATATGAAAGAGAAATATAAAGGATATAACTCGATATGTATGTCAACATGTACATGGCTAAACTGGAAGACAAATTCTACAAATTTCCAAAACACTTTATTGGGAGGAAAACTAAGCTGGGTGAGACCACTTAGTGCTCTGTTCTCACTGGTGCTGGGTGGTGCAAGAAGTGATTAACAAGTAGGTTCTCTGTGACTTAGAGCAGGTAACTTTTTTCTCTGAGCTGGAGTGTCCTCATATTGAAATGAGAACACTACTTATTTCACAGGAATGCTGCCTGTATCACTTAACATTACATACAAAGCACTTAGGACCACATTTAGCCCATAGTAGGATCTCATTCTCATCATTTGATCATAGAGATTCTCATCATACTGAATGTTCATTCTCATCATTTCTTTCTTGGAGGAGTCAAAGTTACCGTGGGTCCAAGGGTTATTTGTCCTCTTTGCAAGGTTTACCTGGTTGGGCTTAGTGTTCTTCTACTGCGGAAATGACAAGTGGGAGTAATTCAAAGACCAAAATGTTAAAGAAACAGTGACTTTTACTGCTCCCCACTGCTCCTGCCCCTTCTCCAAGTAGGTGAAATTAACATGGGTCAAACTGCCCTTCCTCCTCCCCAGCCCAGTCTTTTCATGCTAGGGACCTTAGTTCCGTTCAGTTGCGTACACTTTTTGCAACCCCATGGACTGCAGCACACCTTTTTCTGGCACATACGTCAAAGCTGGTCCAGCCTCTACCCATTACCCAGTTCCAAAGCCACTTGCACATTTTTAGATAAATATGTTACCACTGCACTCTACTTATCATACCAATTACTGTCTTAGCTTGTGCTACTGGAACAAAATACATAGACTGGGTGGCTTAAACACCACACATTTATTTCTCACAGTTCCTGGAGGCTGAAAGTCCAAGATTAAGTGCCAGCACAGATTCTTGGTGAGGGCCCTCCTCCTGGCCTGCAAATGGCTACTCTCTTGCTGTATCTTCACATGGCCGAGAGAGAGAACGCTCTGCCCTCTTCTGTGTCTTATAAGGATTAGTGAATCCATCATGAGACCTCCAGCCTCATGACCCCATCTAAGCTTAATAATCTTCCAAAGACTCCACCTCCAAAAACAATCACATTGAGGTTTAGGGCTTCAAGATATGAATTTGTGTGGGTGGGTGGGGCGGGGAGGAGATACTCAGTTACAACACTACTAGGTTTAGAAACAGTACTTTTTTCTCAGTCCCTATCATAACTCTGAAATGGTACCAGTTTCCTTGTGCATACATTTTATCAAAGTCTCTCTTCCTAACCTTCTTATTAACAGCCATCCATTCTATATGAATTTGTTCTATTTTAATGATGCTGCTGTCATAATGATAACAGTCGAGACCTAGAAGCCAAGGTAGGTAACTCATGGAAATAAGCTTGGCTGGGGGTTTGAAACTTCAGCTCTACTTGTTCAAAAAGTATGTAGGAAAATACAAAGAAAGACCCTACTTGGATTACAGCCAGAGTGTAACTGACAGACACATAGGAAAATTATGTACATTTATTAATAGGTTGAGAAATCCAATATTTTTTTTGGTCTTTTGCCTTGTCTAAATCAATGAAACTAAAAATTATAGGATCCCAAGGCCACACATGAAATCACAAGACTTATATACACTCCAAGGTAGATTTAGTACATTTAAATCTACATTTTAGGATTACTTGAAAATATACATATGAAAAACCATTAGGTAAAAATATTAAAATTACAGTAGCAACTATATTAAGATAGTGGAATTACAGTATTTTTTAAATCTATTTCTTCTACTGTTTTGTAATGTGGCTATGGTTATATCACTTTTATCAAAATGCTGATTTAAAAATGAACAGTCTTGAGAAGCCACAACTCAAGGCAACTACAGAGTCACATCCAGCTGTAATAAACTATCTAAATATCCTTTCAGGGAAATTTCAAGAAATTCTGCTTGAACTTGGACTTTTACCCAAATTACTAATTCATCTTATGAACTGATATCCTAAAATGTATTTTTCCAATTTAGATCCTATTTTTTTTCAAATGTCTGGATTTTTTACCTTCTAAACTTAACTACATTAGATTAAAAAAGAGGAGGCGGAGCATTTTAAAATCCCCCTGCAGTGAAACTTACCAAGAAGAAAGTCACAGGAATCACTATGCAAAATCATCTTATTATTTCTTACCAGAAACCTAAAACAAACATTTCACAGATTTAACAATAAGTACATGATGTTAGACTATATTTTTCCTAAGACTAATTAATTAATTCAATTACCCTGTTTGATGTTAATGGTACTCCAGAAAAACGACTCTTAAAAATATATGTAATTTGGGACTTCCCTGGTGGTCCTGCGGTTGAGAATCCACCTTGCAATGCAGAGGATGCAGGTCTGGCTGGATACAGGTTCAATCCCCGGTCAGGGAACTAAGATCCTACATGTCGCAGGGCAACTGAGCCTACACATGGCAACTAGAAAGTCTGTGCACCACAAGTAAAGATCCTGCAAGATGCAGCTAAGACCTGACACAGCCAGGGCAGGAGATGCAGGTTCGATCCCTGGTCTGGAAAGATACCACATGCCATGGAGCAACTAAGCTCTTGTTTCATAACTACGGGGGCCGTGGTTTAGGACCTGGGAACTACTAAAGCCTGTGCACCAGTGTCTCCTGCTTGGAAGGCAGATTCTTTACCACTGAACCACTTGGGAAGCCTGCATGAGGTTTAGGGGAGTGGTTTAAATGTCACTGTGTAGGCTGGTGAGTGTCTTGCTTTTTCATGTAAAATGTCTTAAGAGTTTTCTAAAGAAGTAGATCTGTATCTACTTCATTCTTTTTCATGACTGTCTAATATTCTACCAGGAGGGTATACTATAATTTATTCCAATGATGAGCACAACATGCTTTCACCTTTCTTCATGTATTTCCCTTTCTTCAAGGAAAAATCATGTAATATTCTATATGAACCTATGATATTATTTCTGTATTATAGATACACAGAAATGAAACTTTTGGTTTAGAAGTATACACTTTCAAAATTGATAGATACAGTTAAACTTTTACCCTAAAAAGATAAAACTGTTCATACTCTGTTCAACAGTTTGAGTGGCTACTTTCCAATTTGATACTTAGCTAAGGTTTTCCAATTTTTGCCAATTAGCAAAGATTTAAAAATATCTTATTTCATTGATGTTTTGAATTTCTATTATCGGTGTGTTTGAGTATCTCTTCAAAACGGTATAGGCTATATTTCTACTTCTATGAATTTCCTACTTATATCTTTTCTCATTTTCTACCAAGTTGATTTGTAGGCACACCTTGTATATCCTGAATATTAACCTTGTCTATTACATGTCAAATATTTTTAGCCCAGGCCACCACTGCTTGTCTTTTTTAATGCCATTTAAGTTTGACATCTCATTTGAAATGGCTTTCACTGTCCTGAAATTTTTTTAAAATTCATTTCTTCCAAAATTTTTGCCATTTTATTTTTTACTTACTGAATGTATTTAGTCCAATTGGAACTTAGTTTTGAGAGTGCCACAAAGTGAGTACTTAATTATCTTTACCTCAACAGGATAGCCAATTGTCTCACATCATTTATAGACTAGCTCTTCCATTACTCACTTGTTTATCATATAATAAATTCTTCTGTAACCATGGAGCTCCTCCTGAATTCCTTATTCTGTTCCTTTGATCAACATGCTCATTCCTACCCCAAACTCTTATTAATAATTATAATTTTACAGTATGTTTTTTATCTCTGATGGGTAAATTCCCTTTTGTCATGCTTCATATTGAAACTGATCTGTCCATTCTGGTGCACTTTCCTTCTCAAAACTTGAAACATCAGTTGGTCAAATCCCATTTTAAAAATTCTGTTGGATTTCTAATTAGGATTACACTGTCTTTACTGATTAATTTACCAGAAATTTATTCTCACATTCAGGAATATACTATTCTTCTATTAGTTTAAGATCTTGTACTTTTTTTTTTCAGATGGTGCAACATATTTCTAAAAATTTCTTAAGGATTTTATAATTTAGGCTTCTACTTTTGTTACCATTTTCCACAGTTGGTTATTGCTGGTTTATAAGAAAGCTAATGAATCTTCTAAGTTTACCTGATAGCCACTCGGTATACTGAAATCTCTTTTTGATTCAAATCATTTTCTCTTGCCTGTCTTATATTTTCTAAGTAGATAATCATACCAACTGCAAATAGTAACTATAATATATTCCACCTCACTCCTCTTCCCCATTATTTAGAGGTTATTTTTCTTGTTTCTTAATTTACTGGCTAAGACTTTCACCAATGTTCCTTTCTTTTAGTGAAAGTACTTCTAATAGTTCACTATGACATTTAATACAGGTTTCTGGTAGAGTCTCTTTACAAGATTATTTTTGGTTGATAAAAAGTTGTCTGGGATAACTGAATTTTAGAAGATGATTTTTTTTTTTTGGCACCAAAGGGAGAAACATACACTTTTCCCCACTAACCTATTAATATAGTGAATTACATTAATGTATTTCCTAATACTGAATCAATATTACACTCCTGGAATTCTACGTTATCAGAACTGGTATGATTTAAAGCTAGGCTCTGGAGTCAGATGCCTGGGTTCAAATCCCAAATCTTTCACTAACTAGTTATATGATTTTAAGCAAGTTACTTAACTTCTTTGTGCTTCAGTTTCTTCGTTTTAAAAATGACAATAATATCTACCTCAAAGAGTCACTTTAAGGATTAAGTAAACTAATATATATAAAGTTGTTTACAATAGTATACAGAATACAGAAAGCATTTAATACATAAATAATTATTATCATTTACTGAGTGCCTTACATTTGCCTGCCAAAAGGTATGCAGCATTATAGGGGTCAGCAAACTAAGACCTGTGCACTGAATCTGGCCTCCTGCCAGCTTTTATTGGAATGCAGTTATACCCAATGTTTATAATTTATCTATGGCTATTTTTAAGGCTCCTAAACCACAGTTAAGTAGTTGCAACAGAGTTCATATTGCCACAAAACCTAAAATACTTGCTATCTGCTCCTTTACAGAAAAAACACAAAACAAAACTGCCAACCTGTGAAGTACTCTTCAAACTCATGGAGTTCAGTCCAACAGATGAGACAGGCAAGTTTAAAAAAAAAAAATATATATATATATATATACATATATATGTATATATGCTACAGTATGTTACATACACATTCATGATATTCTGAGCATACTGTGGAAACATATGGCAGTTCAGTACTAAAATACAGAAAGGATTCACACAAGAGAAGAGAGATAAGAGAAGTGGTATTTTATTTACTTTTCATTTTAAAATATTTTTATATGCCTTTCTCTCTTATCCAAGTGTGTGAATTGCTACACGAAAGGAATACAATGTTGATTTCTGTGACATTTATATTCTAAGTATCCAGAACATTTAAGCTTTTTAACAAATGATAGATACATAAGTGAATGGTGAAAACAAGAATTTGGATACCCTAACAAGGATTAGAAATGCCTATCAAAGGTCTAGATATAAGTATCCCATGACAAGTATTTTACTTGCCATGTTAAATAGGCTCTTTCTTTTAATCCCTATAACAGCTAATTCTAGGAGACAGATCCCTGTACTACCCCTCTTTAAAGTGAAGAAACTAAGGTAAAGTAATACGTTCATGTTCCTAACAGCCAGTAAGGGAAGAAGTCAACAAACCTATACCTGCCTAACGTAAAATACATGCTGTTTATACTACCAAGTTGGCAACTGGTGGGAAATATAGTCAAAGAATTTGTTTAGTTGCTAAGTCATGTCCAACTCTTTGAGACCTCATGGACTGTAACCGGCCAGGCTCCTCTGTTCATGGGATTTCCTAGGCAAGAATACTAGAGTGGGTAGCTATTTTCTTCTCCAGGAGATCTTCCTAACCCAGTGACCAAACCTGCATTTCCCACATTGCAGGCAGATTCTTTATCACTGAGCCACCCAGGAAGCCCAGTCACAGGATACCATCAGAGTACAAACTCTTAAGATAAAGACAGAATACATTATAATTGATGCAGCAGGAACTGTAGTGTAGTTTAATTTCTAAAACTGAGCAATGATTTGAATAAATTTGTATTTTTGAAGGAATAATCTGGAAGCAGCCTGAAGATGAATTAGAGGGACAGCTGCCCACACATTTTACCCAAAGTCTACTCTATCACACACATTAAACCAGTTTTGGTCAGGTTCAAGTAATTGATAAAAAATATAATTGCTAGCATACTATGGCATTTGAGGAATAATTATCTGAAGTACTGGAAAGAGCTAGTCCTAATACAGAAGAAACAAAAATATATTTCATAAACTACTAACTAAAATGTAAGGGAAAATACATATTGCAAATGAAAATATTACATAGAAAAAAATCAAGTCTAAGAACGAAACTGTGATTGAGAACGGCTGTCACAAAAAAGACTCACAGACCTAAGAGAATGAATTTATGGTTACCGAGGGGAAGGGTAGGAGGGAGAGATACAATGGAAGTTTTCGATTGACATGTATACACTGCTATATATAAAACAGATAACCACCAAGGACCTACTGTACAGCAAGGGAACACTGCTCCATACTCTGGAACAACCTAAATGAGAAAAGAATTCGAAAAAGAATAGATACATGCATAACTGATCTCTCTGCTGTACACCCAAAACTAACATGGCATTGTCAATCAACTATACTCTAAAAAAAAAAAAAAAAAAAACTTTGGAAAACAAAAAAGAATGGCTATCACAAGCCAACCAAAAAATTTAGAGAATGAAAACATAATAAAATCACAAATTAAAATTATGTCTTCACTTTTATTTTTACTTAAGCCAATCTTAAGACAAATGGATTTTGAAGTAAACGAAATCACTACTCCCTTCAAGCTAGATTTCAACAAAAGTACACAGTTGTATTTGACATCTATTCCCGCGAAGAGAGCATATAATCACTTTTTAAAGAAAAGTCTTAACTGTGCTTTAAAATGTACTTAAACATCTGTTCAGAACTGCCAGAGAAGTAGGCAGATTTTTTTTTCCTCCTCACTAGGGAATTGGATTTCACTAAGAAATCACTTAAATTGTTTAAATTATTCTGTTCAAATATACATTAAAATGTGGATTCTGAAAAAGGAAAGCAGAACACAGTAACTTTCAGACATTTTTGATAGAGGTTGATTAACAATCTATCAAATTTAGAGATCTTTTACACCAAGGTTTATTTCAAAGCACATATCATACTTACTTTGTATTTCTAACAACTAGCACATAAGCAATCTCAAGAAGTGAGGCAGGAAGAGATGGAAGTCAATCAGAATAGTTTCATCTGTAAAATTAGGAGTACCACCACATATCTGGCAGTCTATATAGGATTTAAAAAAATATAATCAACTTTCCAGTCAGAGTTCAAGTGGATCTTATTACTATAAATACAGAAATAGTCATCTACTTGAAAAAAAAAACAACACATAAGGAATTCACTTTTGCATATTTCTATCCCACTGCGGGAAAACTAGCCGAATTTCCTTGGAATAGATCAGTATTCTCTTGCAAAGAGGAACACAGGCGTTGGATAGGGACAATGAAAGATTAATAAGAATGGAAAGAAAGCTTTTAAAAGTGCACTCTCTTTGCCAAGAAGGCAGTTAAAAGTTTTGAGTAAACTAAATGCTTACTGGAATACTATTATTTACAGAACTTTGGAGGATAAAGCTTGAACTCATGATTTCTGGTCTTACTAAAAAAAGGCTGCATTGCTTCCAGTGTAGTAGTATTAATGCAAAAACACATGGTACATTAATACCATCATGATTTCCAACATCTCTTTGGGTGCTCACAATATTTCTGTGGGGAACACAGGATATATATAACTTTTTAAGAATTGGGAACCCAAGACTGAAAAAAAAAGAAACCTAATCTGAAATCATATGGCTAATAAGGGTAACGTTGGAACTAAGATCCAAAGTACTTTATCTCCTATCTAGGAAATGGAAACAGCTGGAATAATGAAGCTGTTTCAAATACTGACAAAAGTGGGGTGGCAAAGTGAATTGTTAATTCCTCCTTAAAGCAAAATTTAAAAAGCTGAACTTTTATTACGTAGCAATTCATGAAGGCTTGAAATTTAGTTCAAAAGGTCTATAATGCTTTAAAACTGAAAACAGTACACACATACACAAAGCATGGAAAATGCTAGTGTAAGTAAAAGGGCAAAAGTTAACTTCAGTTTGGGGGTTTTGATGGTTTGTCTGCTTTTAATGTCTTTAAGAGGAAAAAAAGGAACTCCACTGATTTTACCCAGACAGCTCTCCATCTTATATATCTTTACTTTTCCCAGCACCTAATGCTATCTCTGACATACAGAATGTATTCACTAATACCTACTGATTCAAAGAAACCTCTCATGCTATATTCTTACTTTCTTGATAAGACAAAATACAGAGTAACCGTAGACAATTTTATTCATGCAACCATAACCTGAAGCACCACTATTTATCTGGTAATGGTACATGAAACACAATGTGCTGAAGGAAACAGAACTGCCTTAGAAACACACATCTATAAATTTAGAAACTTCAAAGGAGATGTTTCATGTAGAGGGATTTTCAAAATAACTGATACTTACCCTTTAAATCACTATAACTTATTTTTAAACAATCATAATGAAAATATTTTAAAAGAGACTTCTAGGTCTTTTTTCTCTGCCTCAATCTACATGTGATATAATCTTTTCTTGATGACTCAAGCTCATCAATGTAAATGTTAATTATTAGACTATTCTATAACACAGTGACTCTTGGAGTTACTGAAGGATGTTGCAACTGTTCTTCTCTTCACTAACTCATCCTGAACTACTTTTACAAACAATGTTTCCTGCTGCCTGCTCCCCAGTTGTCACTTACAGGCCACCAGCATCCTAGCCAAGGCTTCTAAAATGCCAGTTGTAGTTTAAAATATGTACAACCTGAATAGGCAGTTGATATACTTAACCTTATACAGATTCTAAATCAAGCCCTGGGGTAGTTATTTTCACTGCTCTAAGGACTAGCTCAAAGGCTTTTCTTCTTTCACTTCCTAGTTCTGAGACAGTCTAGGCAGTTGCTAGAAGTCTGGTCACAAAATAGCAATTACAGTAGAAGTTATTTCTGCATGTTCTCTTTATTTTTATTATAACGTATGGAAAAACATAAATGATACTCAAAACACACAAAACAACCACGCAGACAAATGATGTAAGGCAGCTCACATTATGTGCTATATGGACAATTAACTAGCCAATTATTAGCCAACAGTCAGCAAAGTAGGCCCGCTGGTCAAATTCTGCGATTGGAAGAAAACAAATAAAAAAGGATATTCAACAGAGACTGTAAGTGGCCCACGAGGCCTAAAGTATCAGCTATCTGGCACTCTACAGAAAGTCTGCTGATCCCTGATCTAAGCTGTAATAAACATACACATATAAAATATATAAGCTATTCCTCAAACATAAAGCTTAAGTTATTAATATGTCAAAGTAGATGCAGCATTCTTCCAGTGATGGCTTCACAATGATACAGCCAAACTGTCCTGTCCAGCCCTGCCTATCCTTCTTGACCATGTCATGGCACTTAGCGAAAATCTTGACTTTAACCTTCTTTTCTTCTTCCTCCTGATACTTACCCTCTCAGACTGGTCTCCTTGAATGTCTTTCCTTTTGCTTGATCCCGAAATCCTTCCTAAGATTCAAGTCTGACTTCTTCTGAATGCCTTCCAGGATCATTCCTGCCCTCTGCAGCCTCACTTTCCTTTAAATTCCAGTCCTTGCCACATAATTTAATAAGGCCATCTTGCATTTTTTGTTAAGGATTTCTTGTGTTTTAGTCTAGTATCCCCAACTAGTCTGTAATCTACTTGAAGGAAGGAAACACATCCCATTGCTTTTGTATCCCCACTCTAATAGTTCACCATCCTCTGAGCATGTCATCTTCCCAGAGATGACACACGCAACTCTCTATCTTGAGAAAAAAAAGCCTGAGGCCTGGCAATGGGTAATAAGTGATTGGAAATATCAAAGGAAGACACCTACAAAGGAACTTGATGTAAAACCATAGGTTACACCACAAACTTATAAAGTATATGTGAAAGGTAAGCAAAACTACCACAGTGGGAGGATGGAGATAAGATCAAGGGATAAAGAGGCCACAGCATAACACTCTGAAATAAAATGAGGCCAAAATATTAAGAAAATAGTAAAAGCTCCCAATACAGGTTAAAAAAAAATTGTCTTTCACCATTATTGGTCATTCATTTCTTTTAAGCAAGCAGCTCTCAACACTGATATCCATAGGGGCCATTTTTCTTTTTCTTTTTGCAATGTGATAAACAGAAGCACTGAAAAAGACTCAGTGGAATTGCAGGCAGAGCATTCTAAACCTTTGGATTTACAATATTGTGAATTTATTTGAAATCTGCTAGAGACTGCTCAGGGGAATAAAGCAATCATTTATCTTTTGATCACCTGGCTAATAAAATTGGAAATCATATGCAAGGCCCTACATCATTCTCAAAGACATCATCTAGACTCATTTTCATAGAAAAATGCACCAAGAACATTTTTTTAAAAAAACAAAACCTTTAGGTTACCTCATCAAACTGTATTTTAAAAATACAGGCAAAATAGAAGATGCACAAGCCTTGGGTACATACACATTAAAATATACAAGTATTTTTTTAAATAGACATAACTACTACCCATAAATCTAAACTAAAATTATAAATTAAATGCTCTTTACCTAAGAAAAGCTACAAAAGATGACGAAAATATTAATCATGCATCCCTATTCTTTTCTGGGTTTTGTAGCCTCTCAATTCTGACCTTTGCCTGGCTGGTCAGAGAAGAGGAAGAAATTTTTTCTTAATCAGTAATAAAATATGCTCAATATTATACCATAGAACTTAAAAAATTAAAACATAATTATTAAATGCAGGAGAAAATAAATCAGCTTTCAGCTATTCATATAAAGGGGGAAAGTGATGACACAGACGACATCAAAAGGTAACCCTAAATCTGTTTTTTTGAATGCATATCATTAATTTGGGAGAAGTAAATTACCCCTATATTTGATTGAAACCAATGTTAACCAGCAGTTAATTTTTCCTAAACAGTCAATGATTTTTGAGGGTTCAGACAAAATGGAAAAAGAGGGAGTTCATTCAGAAGCATACAGGTGGTTAAAAGCAGCCAGCCTGGGATAAAAAAATTTCAGTTAACCTATCCAGGAAAACTGAGAGATGTTCTCTGAAAGGAAAAAAGAAAATTTCATAAAATTTACTGTGATAGTGCTAAAATTCTGAAACAAAATTATTTATAAAAATTTTAACAAATATTTTCTTTCCTGTCAAGTCAGGATCCTCTGTTCCCACTAGCTGGTATAAGTGGTGATGGCAAGAATTATCAGTGGGTTAAGAAGCTGAAAGCAAAATTTTAGGCACTACATTATAGAAGATGTTTTACAACAAATCCTTTTTATCACTGTTTTAAGTCCACCATCTGTCTCAGTGTGCACTTTTATCTCATTACTTGAGCAAAATCAAATCAACCGAGAAAATATCAAAAAGGCAGGAGACTCATTTCTCTGGACTATTTTCAGGTGATTTAAAAGCTTACACGATGGCAAGAACTACAGATTTAGCAAATACACAAAAACTAAATATTTATCCAAATACAAGATCATAGCCATAAGACTCAATTAGTTTCTGCCTAACATATGGCTCCAACTCCTGGGTGGCATATGTTTAGCACTAGTGCTGGTACTATCATGATGATAAAATATTATAGTAACAGTTCAACTTTTCATTCTTATAGTACAGAAAAATACCAATTTTGCTTTCAAGAACTAAAAACACGGAAAGAAGCAAAATCGTTTTGCCGCTCAATTTTGAGTCCACAAATCTACATGCACATGAGCTTTACAGAGTAAAAAAAAAAAAAAAGAAAAATTTGTCAGCCTGGTATTCTTAGTTAATAGATGCTCAGACACAAAGGTATCCAAAGGAACTTACATGAAATTTCACAAAAGAAAATCCCGAATTTACGATTCCTAGCACCCCCACTATCCATTACCCACCCCCTATCCCCACACAAAAATATCCCACGGGTTTTTTTTTTTTTTTTTAACGCTAACAATTTAATAAAAGAACGACTAACACTAATTAAAATAGCCGCTTTTCTGCCCGCGATTTTACGGCTAAATTATGAGTTCATTTTCCTTTACCTAACACATGACGTCCTTCCACCGCCGTGTCAAAAGTTCAAAGATCCAGGTTGTTAAACAGGGCGAGGACTGCAGCCTGGAGTCTAACCCCCCCGCGACTGAACAGGTGGTTAACTCAGCCGGCTGAAGGAACGGCCAGGTACCGGCACCAGCCAAACAAGATCCAACACACCCGGGCGGGTTTTCGAGGTTTGAACCCCAACAGGCGCGGGAGGAAAGTCTCTTCAGAGGGGCGTTCAAGTTCGGCGGCCGCCGGGCGGCCACAACCCCGGGCGACTGCGGACGCTCGGCGATCCTCTCCGGGAGGGCTCCGGCACTCGACCCCCGCGCCGCCAGGAGCGGCGCTGCTCGCCGCGGGCCGCTGGCCAGGGGGGGCGGAGGGAGGACCGCCCGCGCCCCCGCGCCGCCTCCGCGGGCTGGTGGCGGGGCCGTGGCCGCGCCCCCGCGAGCGCCTCCCGGAGAGACGCGGGCCCGGCAGGTGCCCGACAAGCGGATGCGTCCCGCCCGCGGCCCACTCCCCGCCCTCGGCAGAGCGCGCGCCCCCAGGACGGGGTGGGCCGCGCCCCTCGACGGGCCCGAACCCCCGCTCGGCGCCCCGGCCCTTCACACTCAGCCTAACGGTTTCCGTGACGCCTGCCCCGGGGCGCCACGGGACCGGGACGCCTCTGTCTCGCCCGCCTTTCCCGAAGGGAGCGCCCGCGCTCTCACCTCCGAGTCACGCCGCTCTGAGGCGGAGGAAGGCGGCTACCCCGGCGCCTCTTCTTCGGGTTCCTGATCGTCCTCGCTCCACCTCAGCGGCAGAGCCAGCTCTCGGGGCCGCCGCAGCCGCCGGCGCACTGACTGTTGGGGTGGTTTCCCGGCAGTGACGGCGCTGCCTCAGCCCCGCTCCTCGCTCCCTCTCCGCGTAGCTCCCGCTTTCTGTTTCACCCGAGGGACCGCGAACGCCGCCGCCGCCATGCTTACTACGGAGCCGGGAGGAGGAGCCCGGAGTCGGCTCGCCGAGTGCGGCTGCGCGAGCCCCGCCGACGGCGCCCCCGGCCGGCCCGGACCCCGCGTCCCCGCCCCGCGCCCGCGCCCGCCGCCCCGCGGGTCTTTCCCCGGAGCGCCGCGCGGCCGAGTAACCCCACCTCGCCGCAACCCGGGACGCCCACCGCCCTCCCGGGCTCCGGGCTCTCTTCCGAGGCCCGCCTGCGCCCGAGTCGTCGTATCCACCGTGGCGGCCGGGCTGCTGGCGACACTAGGGAAATGAGTTAATAATGGACGTTCCTGGGACCACTCACACAATTCTCAGTCCAAACTCTAAAAGACTCCCTGTGAGGCGCACCGGGTCTGCCTCTTTCCGAAAGCACGAAACTTAATGCCGGCAGGTGCTTTAAAGACACTCCCCCAAGGAATAGGAAGCCAACCGAAGTGGGCTTGGATGTTTTCAATTCCAAACGCTTTAGTGCCCGGGATCCCCTCAGCAAGCAAAAATACTTAGATATTTACTGCAGTTGAAAATGTGGGGGTTAGTTTTTTAGCCTTTTCCCCAGTCAAATCGCGTGGAATCCCATTACCTTAATTTGTGTAACAGCCCGAAGACCTGGAAGGGAACGCAGCCGAGATTTCTCTGAACCTCCGGCGACTGGGGGCGCTGCAATAATGCCTGAGGGCTGCCCTGGGCTGCTTCCTTTTGCGGGTTCTACTAGAAGACTTGGGATGGGGGTAGTCCTTGGGACGGGGAGTCTAACCGAGGAACTCTCCCTTCAGAAACAATGGCGATGTAACCAGGCTTCTTTGTCTGACTTTATTTCGGTTATTAATTGTGCTGCCTTTCAAAAATAGCAGTGCTTTTTCCCTCCACCTTTTAACAGGAATCCTTTGAGAATGTGTTTATTCCCTACCTTCTTAAGGAATACAATGGTTAATGAAATCCTTTGTTGATGACTGGCCATCAGATGCCATAGCTTGGCCATAACCTAAAATCCCAAAGGATTGCTGAGGTATATAGGGTCTCTACTTAGGTGATCTCTTTTTTTTCTCTTTGGAATGTTCTTACCACCTTTTCTAATATCTGTTACTGCTTCTCCTCTTCTCATCTGCCTCTTGAACCACTCAGATCCTTCCTCTCATCCTTTCTGCTTTACTGTTTATTTTTTACTCTTTTCTCCTTTCTTGTGTGCTTTATCTCTATGGCTCCAGGTAATGATTGATGAGGTGTTTATATCCACAATCAGCCAATGAGAGATTTGTTTTCTTCCTCTTCTTCCCATCAGTAAATAGGACAGTAACTCTATATCAAGTGGTATCTTGAGATATTTTCATTGTTGTTCACTCTCAAAAGTTCTTTTCCAGCGAGAGAGAGTGAGAGAGAGAGAGAGAGAGGTGTTTCCTTTTCTTAACTTCCAGATTTGGCCCTCTTCCAGACAATTGCTGGAAAGCTGATCTCTGAATAACTGAAGCATAACTGTATGTTTTAAAATAGGAGGATTTATCAGAGTGTGGGCGAGTTGGGTGTCTTCTCCATATTGTTTCCCTAGCTCTATTTGGTCTGAGACTACGCTAGTGGTTTCCAAACCCAACTCTAAGTAATTTCCAAAGCTTCCTATTCAGGAGCTTTTTAAAAAGACAGAATCTTGTAATCTGTCCCTCAAGATTTAATTCCTTTGGCATTGGGGTGGGGGTGAGGGGAAAAAAATGTCATTTTAAAAAGCTATATTATTAAAAATTATATTTGGGGCATACCTACATGTATAGGCACAACAAGAAAGAACAGCTATTTTGGAGGGGACCAAGACATAATTCAGAATACCATTGAAGTAGACATAGATTAGTCAACAGTATGTGATGCTGTAAGGTTGAGTCACGTGAGGACTGGGAAATTTATGTTCTGTGGAGAGAATGAATCACACACATAAATAACCCTAGCATGGCCACCAGTATGAATCCTTTGGGAATCCAGAGAGGGACACGAATTTACACTGACTTTGAACAAGTCACTTCTCAGTGCTTCATTTTGCTTATCAATAAAAGTTATTTAAAATCCTCATCTTTCTTGAGCTCTGAGTAATACCCAACACTTGGATCACTTATTTCCTTGAATAGTTCTTCCTTTGGCACTATATTCTCTTGGCTTTTCCCGCTACCTTTCGGGCTATCGTTTCTCTAATTCCCTCACAGATTCCTTCTCCTCTCCCTAACTGTTAAATACAGAAGTACCTTACAATTTAGTCTGGGTTCTTTTCTGTTTTCATTATAATCTCTTGGTCTGAACATCATCACCCACCCCAGTTACTTTAGTTATCATCAAAAGTTGATGATTACCATGTATGTGTCTGTATCCCTGACTCTTACCCTAAATTCCAAATCAACTGCTTCATTAACTTATTCACTTAAAGTCTCAAAGTTACAAAGTTTAGACCAACTTAGTTGATAAACTCTTCTTGTTTTCTTTCTCCTCATCTATGTGTGTGTGTGTGTGCACATTTTAGTTGCTCTGTTGTGTCAGACTCTTTATGACCCCATGGTCTGTAGCCTGCCAGGCTCCTCTGTCCATGGGAATCTCCAGGCAAGAATACTGGAATGGGTAGCCATTCCGTTCTCCAAGGGATCTTCTCAACTCAGGGATTGAACCCAGATCTCCCGCATTGCGGGCAGATTGTTTATCATCTGAGCTATCAGGGAAGCCTTATCCTCATCTATCCAGTTGTTCAAATCAAACAGGCAGTAGTCGCCCCCTGACATGTCCTGTAGATTCATTGCAACACCAAGTTCTGGCAATTTTCTCTCCAAAATCTCTTAAATTGGCCTACATCTTTCCTGTTGTCACCAATCTAATCTGGTCTCACTGTATATGATCTGAGCCCTTCCATCAATTCTCCACTTTGCAGCTAAAACAGTTTTTCTAAAAGCAAGTAAGACTATTCTTCTTCTCACATAAAACCCTTAAACAGCTGCTCTAAGATAAGACTAGCATTCTTAAGGTGGCCTAACAGAGCATGTGAGGTCTTGCCTTTTCTAGTCTGATCTGACACCACTCTCCCCTGGTTTCCTGGGTGGAAGACTTCCCCACCACCTTTTACATTCTCAAACATGCTGCAGTCCCAACAGCACAGGCTCTCTGCACATGACCCTCTTCTCTCTTTTAACTTGAGTAAGGAAAAAACATTTCTAACTTCCCAGACAAGTTCAAGGCCCCTTGTTGATGAAGCCCTTCTACAACTAATGTACCTTTTCCTCTATGACTTACCTCAGTTTGTAGCATTTGGTTGGAGAAGGAAATGGCAACCCACTCCAGTATTCTTGCTGGGAAAATTTCATGAACAGACGAGCCTGACAGGTTACAGTCCATGGGATTGCAAAGAGTCAGACACGACTGAGCACACACATGTAGCATTTGGTATGTGTACATACTGCATATGTGTCTATTGTTCCCTTCAAGAGGAGAAGGACTGAACCTATTTTTGCTTACATAGTGCCTGGCATTTAATAGCTGCCCAATAAATATTTCTTAAATGAATGTTGTCCTCTGAGGTTCCTTTTGGCATTCTGGAAAGTTGTTGAGTCATGCAATTAGGAGATCTGAGAGAGGAAACTTCTGTATGATTAGTAGAAAGAGATATGGTATACATTGGCAGACAATTCTTCCCGGAGCTGTCATATTTCAGTACATCTAGTAAGCAGAGACACCAGCAGTTTTGCTCTAGACTATCTTTTCCAGATGTTTGTATATCAGACTTAGAAGGTTGAGATCGTGTTTCTCACTGCAGCAGGAGGCACACCTTGTTTACCATCCAGTATGATAACTTCTCCTTCTGTAGTGAAGGTTGAATGGGCTTACCTGTTCAGTTCAAGTCGCTCAGTCATGTCTGACTCTTTGCAATCCCATGGACTGCAGCATGACAGGCCTCCCTGTCCATCACCAACTCCCAGAGCTTGTTCAAATTCATGTCCATTGAGTCAGTGATACCATCCAACCATCTCATCCTCTGTTGTCCCCCTCTCCTCCCGCCTTCAATCTTTCCCAGCAGCAGGGTCTTTTCCAGTGAGTTAGTTCTTCGCATTAGGTGGCCAAAGTATTGGAGCTTCAGCTTCAGCATCAGTCCTTCCAATGAACACCCAGGACTGATTTCCTTTATGATTGACTCGTTTGATCTCCTTCCAGTCTAAGGAACTCTCAAGAGTCTTCTCCAACACCACAGTTCAAAAGCATCAATTCTTTGGCGCTCAGTTTTCTTTATTGTCCAACTCTCACATCCATACATGACTACTGGAAAAACCATAGCTTTGACTAGATGGACCTTTGTCAGCAAAGTGATATCTTTGCTTTTTGATATGCTGTCTAGGTTGGTTATAACGTTCCTTCCAAGGAGCAAGCATCTTTTAATTTCATGGCTGCAGTCACCATCTGCAGTGATTTTGGAGCCCTCCAAAATAAAGTCTCTCACTGTTGCCATTTCCCCCCATCTATTTGCCATGAAGTGATGGGACCAGATGCCATGATATTCATTTTTTGAGTGTTGAGTTTTAAGTGAAAAGCCAACTTTTTCACTCTCCTCTTTCACTTTCATCAAGGGGCTCTTTAGTTTTTCTTTACTTTCTGCCATAAGGATGGTGTCATCTGTGTATCTGAGGTTCTTGATATTTCTCATGGCAATCTTGATTCCAGCTTGTGCTTCATCCAGCCCGGCAATTCACATGAAGTACTCCGTATATAAGTTACCTGTAGCTCATTGTAAAAGATGTAGGCTTCTTAAGCTTGAGGTTCCTCGGCTCTGATGCAAACCCACTGCATGTGCAGCATCACCTGGGTTACTCCACGTTTCCCTGGCTGAGACCTGGGAGGCAAGGGAACTGCTATGAATAGGAAGCTGGTGCTCCTTGCTGTGAAAAAGTGAAAACGAAAGTCACTCAGTTGTGTCCGACTCTTTGCAACCCATGGACTATACAGTCCATGGAATTCTCTAGGCCAGAATACTGGAGTGGGTAGCCTTTCCCTTCTCCAGGGGATGTTCCCAACCAGGGGATTGAACCCAAGTCTCCTGCATTACAGGCTGATTCTTTACCAGCTGAACCACAAGGGAAGCCCGTGCCATGTGTAATACAGTCCTTTGACCCAGAAGAGTCAGATCTTCTGCTAGCATCCAAGAAACTGTAGCAGGCTAAGTTATTAGCTTACAAGGAGCATAAAATCTCAGATCCTTCACAGCTCTTAACAAGATACAATGTGTTGAAGTGAAAGGAAGAGATGAAAAGGTCAAACAGCAGGTGGAGATTTGTCTTTTGGGAAATTTGGGGGGAAAGTCTCGTGAGGAAGAGAGCTGGGACAAGAGATTGAGGTGGGAGCATTTTGCTGGTCAAACCTGAGCAACCCTGGGAGTCATAACTCAGAACAGAGCCAGAGAGAACACTAACTGTCATTTGCTCCTCTTTTTGGTTAGGGAACTGTTGCAAGTCAGGAAGGGGAAAGGGAGGTGAAAGCAGTTGATCTGGAGTACCCCAGTTAAAGCAACCTGAAGTTTTTCATTTGTCTCTGAGGGGTGTGATGTAATGTGGGGGAGGAGATAAAGGCTTGTGTGTAAGTGTGCTAAGTCACTTCAGTTGTGTTCGACTCTTTGTGACCCTATGGACTGTAGCCCACCAGGCTCCTCTGTCCATGGGGGATTCTCCAAGCAAGAATACTGGAGTGGGTTGCCATGCTCTCCTCCAGGGGATCTTCTCGACCCAGGGACCAAACCCAAGTCTTTTATGTCTCTTGCATTGGCAGGTGGGTACTTTTACCACTGGTGCTATGTGGGAAGCCTGAGAAAGGTTTTGAAATCAGGTAAATCTGGGCTCAAATCTCAGCTCTATTTCTGACTGATTGATTGATCTTGGGCATGTTCTCCTCCAGAGTCTCAATTACTCACCTGTAATCTAAAGATAAAATATCTACCTTGCAAGATTAAGTGGAATGATGCATGAAAATGCCTGAAATATGCCCGGTGCTCAATAAATAAGTAATATTACTAACTATATGATTAGGATGTCCTGGATAATTGTGACCTGATGAGGGTAGGAAAGTTCAGAACCTTCCTCAGTATTTCCAAAGACAGGAGTTGGTCAGAGTCAAATTTTGCTTCAAATTCTTGATCCTATTGCAATTTCCATGCTTCACTGCACTTTCCCACCCATGCTTTCATGTGTGGATGAAATAGCTGCTTCCCTAAAAGCAAAGGAAACATGGAATAAAATAGAAAGCAACTTGACGTTGAATGCTGGCCATTCTCATCACAGGAAATTTCTCATAGGCCTTCATTCTCCTCAGATTCCACTCTGCCACTCTGTTGCCTTGGATCCTCACTCTGCTAAGAACCTTCCCCACGATTTTTTTAATTTCTGGGACCCACCCCCCAAATCTGTCTTGGGACAATTCCCAAATTCTTGTTCATTTATTACTCAGAAATTTTGCTTTTTTGTTTTCTGTCCTCATTTGTAGCCCAAATAGCTTTGGGAGCCTTATTAAAAATCAAAAAGATCCACTCAGTGATTTTTGATAAAGAGTTAACTCTGTTTTACAGAAGTAGTTCTTAAAATTTGGCATGAATGAAAATCACCTGGAATGCTTACTTAAGATATAGTGGTTCTAACATGTGTCCACCACACAAAGAGTTGGATTCATGAATCTGTATTTTAGAAGCACTCCAAGAGTTTCTGAAAAAGGCAGTCCACGGGCCATACTTTGAACATCTTAAAACAGCTCAAACAGCAGTCAGCTTTCACAAATGAGATGGTTTTTCTCTCTGTGACATGGAGTTAAACTCGGATTGACTTAGTTGTTCAGGAAAACTGATCGTCTAGGTTCAAGTCTTTCATGTTGTTTCTTTATAGAGAAAACAATTAGGAAAGACTAATTCCTAACTCCTTAATCACAAAATGATATCCTAATAGTCCAACTTTGTTACTGTTAGTGATACAGTTTCAAAGCAATGCTACAGGAGACAGTCTTACTTCCAAAGAGGGAAAAGTCTTATCTGGTTACTGGCCAGGACTTATTAAATAGGTTCCTGATTTGAAGGGGCCATACAATAATAGCCAGAGTATAAGGATTTTCTCTAGGTTGAGAAAATAAGGTTTTTACATCCGTCTTTTAGACTGTCAACAGATCTTTGATGTTTTGTACAGCTTTAGGAGGCAGTGATAGCAGCCCTGGAGTTGAACACACCACAATCATTATCCTGCATAACCAGATGACATATGAATCAGTTTTAAAGACAGAAGAAGGAGATAGCCATCTATAAGGATAATAAGGCCAAAGATGACTTAGGATTCAAAAAAAACTATCTCCAAACTACCTACCTTTTGTTTCTCAAAATATCAAATTTCAAAACCAGAGCACACTTTATCAAGATAACAATGGGATGTTAATCTGGAAAAAATAAAAATAAAATTTAAAGAAATTAGGAAATGAAAATTCAGATAATCTAAATGCAATTGTCACCAAAGTTCTTCTGCAAATTTCAGAAGTAAATATTTAGACGGAGTTGCGTTTTCAAACTAACTGGCAAATCAACTATTCGTGGTAAGTAGAGCAAATATCTTTATACAATAAGTTATCGTTAATTTTTACATATACAAGTGAAACAGGCATCTTTTAAATAAGGACAATGAGGTATAGTAATGGGAAAAACTAGGGAAATTGTTTATAAATTGAATACTTTTAATGAGGTAAATAAAATACTAATTTAATTTCAAACTTTCATGTATAAAGTTTTTAAAAATCAAGACACATTTGACCTTTGATCTTGTTTTCTCTTTACAGTGTACATCTAAGATATAAATCCAGTACCATTCTATTGAAAAGACAAAAACTAAAATGAATTACTAGAAGTAATTACCATTATTAAAATAAAGTAAAATGAAGAGATTCACTTTAAAAATAATGAAAAATGACTTCACTAACTACATATTTAGATTCAAATTAGAGAAACTACTGACTTAAAACATTAGAAATTCAGATGTAGCTCATTTTCCCAAGTTGCAGCAAACTAAAATTAAAAACAGAGCCGCGGTAGAACTCGCAGAGTAGTCTCACTCTCTTCTCCCATCCACATGCAAGTTTCTTCTGCAGGATTCTAACAGTCCCCAGGGATTTGCACGGGTACAGTCCAAGAAATTAGTCCTCTGAGAAACTCCATGGTGTTCACCGACTTCCTCCTTCCCTCCCCTGGTGTACTGAGGTATTTTCTCCTGTTAGTTCCAAACCCAGCAAAACTCCCCCGCTGCAGTTCTGTCTGTGCCAAAGCTGCCAACCCCTAACTTGAAGGGTGCTTATGTCTGTAGCAAGATACAGTTTGCCATTGGCACTATTTCCCCTTGCTCTTGTCTTTAGCTCCCAAACTCCCATGTACATTGTTGCAAAACATATAATTATGTAATTTATTTGTAGCTCTAGGACTTAGGCATGAGTTCATGGAATAGACAACACGTTCCACTAATCCTTTTCCTCTAACACTGGGCAATTGACCTTAAAGTGAACTTTTTGTACTTCTCTTCACTTAGGGTGAGTTGTTTTTTCCCTTCCTCTGTAAATAGACTACTCTACTGCTTTGCTAATGTGCCCAAACATGCTCAAATCCTAGACCAAAAAACAGTTTAGCTCAAACTGTGACCCCAGCTACAAAAACAACTTCTGAAGAGGGTCTTGGATGTTAAAGAGATGATTTACTATATTAATATTCTTAATAACAGCTTCTATTGAACATTGGACTTCCCTGGTGGCTCAGACTGTGAAAAAAATCTGCCTACAATGCAGAAGACCCGGGTTCGATCCTTGAGTCGGGAAGATCCCCTGGAGAAGGGAAATGGCAACCCATTCCAGTATTCTTGCCTGGAGAATCCCACAGACAGCGGAGCCTGGTGGGCAATAGTCCATGGAGTCACAAAAAGTCAGATATGCCTGAGCAACTAACACTTCACTTTCATTAAACATGGATATTAGACTAGGCATCTTACTCAACATTGAAAAAGAACAACTACTTCCTCCTAAGAATTTAAACTGATAATCCAAATCTGCTTCAGAGGGAAGTCCATTGCAAAAAAGTGAAGTGAAAATCACGTCCGACTCTTTGCAACTCCATGGACTGTATAGTCCATGGAATTCTCCAGACCAGAATACTGGAGTAGGTAGTCTATTCCTTCTCCAGCACATCTTCCTGACCCAGGAATCGAAGCAGGGTCTCCTGCAGGTGGATTCTTTCCCCACTGAGCCATCTGGGAAGCTCTCCATTGCAAAGGAGAGAATCAATCAAGAAATATTTATAGAATACCTTTTATGTTAAAGGTTCTGTACAAAGAACAAATGCCTTGCCCTTAACAAATTTACTTTTTGTGCTGATTATTTATGTTGTGCTCTCAGCTCCATGCCCACCCTTTCATATTCTGCTCTGGGATGCTGGGTCTGGGTCTGGAAACTACATTTCCCAGACTGCCTTACCAGTTACCTTCATCTTAGGGTCACCCAGTGGAGGCTATGATAATTAAAGAGATATTGGAAGGGTGTTAAAGGGGAGACAGGACTTGCTTTCTATTTGCAATTCCTGTCAAAATATAACAGCTACAAAATAATTTCAATATCTTTGGGCATATTTAGCACCAGTGATGCCACACCCCTCCAGTGCTGCTAGGACTAGGCAACTCCTGCTTCCTTACTAGTGTAAACACTAGCCATACAACACCTCCCTCATCAGTTCAGTTCAGTCGTTCAGTTGTGTCCGACTATTTGCGACCCATGGGCTGCAGCGCACCATGCTTCCCTGTCCATCACAGACTCCTGGAGCTTGCACAAACTCATGTCCATTGAGTCAGTGATGCCATCCAACCATCTCATCTTCTATTATCCCCTTCTCCTCCTGCCTTCTGTCTTTCCCAGCATCAGGGTCTTTCCCAATGAGTCAGTCCTTCCAATCGGGTGGCCAAAGTATTGGAGCTTCAGCTTTAGCATCAGTCCGTCCAATGAACACCCAGGACTGATTTCCTTTAGGATGGACTGGTTGGATCTCCTTGCAGTCCAAGGGACTCTCAAGAGTCTTCTCCAACACCACAGTTCAAAAGCATCAATTCTTTGGCACTCAGCTTTCTTTATAGTCAACTCTCACATCCATACATGACTACTGGAAAAACCATAGCTTTGACTAAACTGACCTTTGTTGGCAAAGTAATGTCTCTGCCTTTTAATATGCTGTCTAGATTGGTCATAGCTTTTCTTCCAAGGAGCAAGCATCTTTTAATTTCATGGCTGCAGTCACCATCTGCAGTGATTTTGGAGCCCCCCAAAATAAAATCTATCACTGTTTCCATTGTTTCCTTGTCTATTTGCCATGAAGTGATGAAACTGGATGCCATAATCTTAGTTTTTTGAATGTTGAGTTTTAAGTCAACTTTTTCACTCTCCTCTTTCACCTTCATCAAGAGGGTCTTTAGTTCTTCTTTACTTTCTGCCATAAGGGTGGTGTCATCTGCGTATCTGAGGTTATTAACATTGCTCATGGCAATCTTGATTCCAGCTTGTGCTTCATCCAGCCTGGCATTTTGCATGATGTATTCTGCATATAAGTTAAATAAGCAGGTTGACAATATACAGCCTTGATGTACTTTCCTCATAGACCCAGGTATTAACAATATGAGGACTCTTCCTATAAGCAAGAAGTTTTTTCATTTAGTTCTCTGCCCTGCCCCAGCCCAACCCAGCAGTTGCTAGCTATTAATACTTACAGCATTCCTGTTGCCCTTTCAGTTTTTCAATACCCATGTGACTGTGGTTTAGTCACTAAGTCATGTCCGATTCTTGCAACCCCATGGACTGTAACCCACCAGGCTCCTCTGCCCATGGACTTTCCCAGGCAAGAATACTGGAGTGGGTTGCTGTTTCCTTCTCCATGGGATCTTCCTGAACCAGGGATTGAACCTGGGCCTCCTGTATTGCAGGTAGATTCTTTACCATTCTTGTTGCCCTTTCAGTTTTACAGTATCCATGTGACTGATTCCTTGAACTAAATTCCTCCATCTGAAATACCTCGCATGGTTTCTGATTTCCTGCCTGGACTCCGATTGGTAGACTTAAAATATCTGGTCAAGGAGACAATATTTACTCATGCAAAAAAAGAAACATTCAGAAAAATAACCTTTGAAATAAACTACTCTGATAAAATATCCTGCAGGAATTCAAAAAAGCAACCAATCAGTTGCTATAGGTTGATCAAACACAGGCATCATGGCTTTTCTTTCTTTTTTAAAAAATAATTTTATTTATTTGTGTGGCTGTGCCAGGTCTTAGTTGTGGCATGTGAGCTCTTCAATGTTTGTTGCAGCGTGTGAACTCTTAGTTGCAGCTTGTGGGATCTTAGTTCCATGACCAGGGATCAAACCCAGGTCCCCTGCACTGGGAACAAGGAATCCTAGCCTCTAGACCACTGGGGAAGTCCCATGCTTTTTCAATTAAATTTTTTGGATTTAATCTTCAACAGTGTGATCAAAGTACTATTTGTTCTCATTCTACAGATGAGAAATACTGGTTCTGAGAGGTTAAATATATGCTTACATACAGTTAAGATGGTAGCAAAGCTGATATTCATACCTAGGTCTGTGTATGCATCCTTTCCATTATTCCATGTTAGTTCAGAAGGGGTGATACTTGAGGTGGATCTTGAAGAATAAGCTTCAAATAGAATGGTCAGAGGAGAGCACTTTAATGGGAACGATAGCTAACAAAGGCATGAGATGTGGAAAATGCCAAATATTCCTGGGGATAAGAAATAAAACTTGTGCAAAAGTTTGTGATGAAAGCCATCACACAGGACAGAAAAAGTAGGTTGGGGCCAGATTAAGAAGGACCTTGGGTGGCACATGAGGAATTTAGAAACCACATATTTTAAATCAGGGATCAGAGAAGTGAAATGGCAGAAGTGAAAAGCTGTTTGGTATTGTTGATTAATGAACTTCATCACTGTTATTTGTCAAGCCGCTGTTGTTACCAAAGGCTTTTTAAAGAACCAACAAATAAAGACAAGAGGAAAACCTTTATGGATTAACCATCAAAACAAGTGATTAGAAAAAGAATGTTAACTTTGCATAGATTTCAGGGTTAGCAAAAAAGCAAACATCAAGCAAAAAAAAAAAAAAAAAAAAAAACAAAGAAAACTTTTAGAGAAAGAAACCGGTTTTTATCACAGAGGAAAAAAAAGAGTACTTGTTTATCCTTTGCTGTAAGATAAATAAAAGTCCTAAAATAATCTACATGGCTATGAAAAATGTTAAGTACTTTTTGTAGAAAGGTATTATTACTTGACTAATACATTTTTCAGGGATAAAATGAAGAGATATTAAAATGACAAGTCAGCAACCCTAAATTGAGAGACACCAATAAAGTGGGCCACCCATCAACCTGTCAGTGGACTATTATGTTCTGTTACAAACCTCTCCTTGAAGCAATTGGATTCAGACACATTATGGGTTAGATAGACTTTTGTGGGCTAGTCTGGAAATTCAACTGTCATTTATAACTTTGTTTCCATGGCAAAATGCCTTTACAAGTTCTAAACAGCAGACTTTCAAATTAACTTTTGGAATATAACCTATTTGCAACTTAGGGACTGCCTGTGCTTTGAATGTAGATTGTCTATTATAACATGGTTTTAACTTTACTGAATCTCAGAGGATTTCAAATTAGTATCTTTCTTTCAAATCCAATACCTTATTTGGGAAAAGGGGATTTAAAAATGCAACCCACCTAGTGTGAAGTAAAGGCAAACCCAATGACTTTTTTCCATTAATGGCTTGATTATAAGGAAGCGAGCATTTTGTCTATAAGTAGAAAGAGTAAAATGATGAATTAAAAAAACACCTGATTATTTATTTCACGAAGACAGTATTTGTTATCTTTTTGCATAGCTTTTCTCTACGATGCAAAGGTAACTCAAAGAAAAGGATTGCATCCATTAATCTTAAAAAGCCTGCTTAAAAAAAAAAAAAAAAGCCTGCTTAAACTATTCTTAATGATGATCTTTGTAGCCTGTAGGTGAAAATTTTCTAGACTAGAACTGTAGGGATTATTGCAGTAATTTTCCATTGAACACTACACCAAAAGATGTAGGCAAACACCTATAAATGAAACCTGGTGTTAAATTTTTTGCTTTTCCAGGGAATGAAATATTTGTTGTTCAGGAAAAGGATATGAAACATTTGCCTGGATTTCCAGTTAATTTTACTCTTTCAAGTAATTTCTTTTTTCCTCTTTAGAAAGAATTGAAATAGATACAGCAAAATAAGAGATAGTTCTCTTTTCTTTCAACTTGTACTTTATTGAAGACATTTATTTACCTGAATTTATTTTTAATTGGAGGATAATTGCTTTACAATGTTATATTGGTTTCTGCCAAACTACATGAGTCAGCCATATGTATACCCATATCGTTTTCCTCTTGAGCGCCCCCATCCCACCCCATAGGTTGTCACAGAGCACATGGCTGAGCTCCTGTGTTATACAGCTGTTTCCACTAGCTATCTCTTTTATACATGGTTGTGTATATATATCAATGCTACTCTCTCAACTGAAGACCTACTTAAGCTTTTTAAATTCATAGCTGATAGGTTTGGGACAGTATATGATATGAAGTTCTGATTTTCTATCAGTTAGGTAGCTCATTCTTAATGGTGGCTTGTTTGTTTACCCCTGGAATTTTTGTTTGCTTCTTTTATAAACCAGATTTCTTCCTGGTCTATTTATTATGTAGGTGGTAGGCATAATACCCTTTATAGTGAGATCTTTAAAACATTTTTGTTTTATTAGATACCCTAAGTATCTCTTGATGAAAGTGAAAGAGGAGAGTGAAAAAGTTGGCTTAAAGCTCAACATTTGGAAAACTAAGATCATGGCATCTGGTCCCATCACTTCATGGCAAATGGATGGGGAAACAGTGGAAACAGTGTCAGACTTTATTTTTTTGGGCTCCAAAATCACTGCAGATGGTGACTGCAGCCATGAAATTAAAAGACGCTTACTCCTTGGAAGGAAAGATATGACCAACCTAGATAGCATATTAAAAAGCAGAGACATTACTTTGCCAGCAAATGTCTGTCTAGTCAAGGCTATGGTTTTTCCAGTAGTCATGTATGGATGTGAGAGTTGGACTGTGAAGAAAGCTGAGCGCCAAAGAATTGATGCTTTTGAACTGTGGTGTTGGAGAAGACTCTTGAGAGTCCCTTGGACTACAAGGAGATCCAACCAGTCCATCCTAAAGGAGATCAGTCCTGGATGTTCATTGGAAGGACTGATGCTAAAGCTGAAGCTCCAATATTTTGGCCACCTCATGCGAAGAGTTGACTCATTGGAAAAGACCCTGATGCTGGGAGGGATTGGGGGCAGGAGGAGAAGGGGACGACAGAAGATGAGATGGCTGGATCACCGACTCGATGGACATGAGTTTGAGTAAACTCTGGGAGCTGGTGATGGACAGGGAGGCCTGGTGTGCTGTGATTCATGGGGTTGCAAAGAGTCAGACACAACTGAGCAACTGAACTGAACTGAACTGAAGTATCTTTTGAAGCCAGTCTGACAGTTTGAAAATTGTTATCTTTTTAATTTAGAGTTTACCTGGTCCTTTATTTTTGTCTATTGTTTTCAAAATTCTTCATTTTGTATTTTTCATAATAACAGTTGAAAGTCACCAACCTGGGAGTCAAAAATTCTGGATACTAGTTTACTCTTTCAACAAGTACTTCCTGAGGGCCTTTTTGTGTAGTTCATTCATTGCCATTCAGTTCTACAAATGTTTTACTTTTCATTATGATTTTCTCTATAATCCATAGAGTTATTTATGAGTACTTTTTGTTCTTCCCAAACATTTAATTAATTAATTAATTTATTTATTTTTTAGGTCCCAGGCTTCTTTATTTAAGAACAAAGTGATGAGTGATGTGGGGATTAAAGTCAAGAGCATCATTGAACTTCACCTTCCTTCAAACCAGTTTCCCCAAACTCCCTGCCCCCACACCCACTGTGTTCCCAATTCCTTTCTTAGGGAATGAAAAACTTAATCCCAAAGCCCTGGCTCAAACTCCAGGGTTCTCTCCCTAGCTCTCCCCTTCCTCTGCCCCCCATTCCTGGGGTGAGCAGGCACCTCAGTTTGAATGCATAGGAGAGCCCAGAGGGGTGACAGACACCGAGGGAAAGGCCTCACCCTCAGGGAATGGGACCGAAGAGTACAGCGTAGTGAAGTGAGGGCCCAGGTAGCCTGGGATACCAAAATGGGGCCCTGGCGCCTGAGGAAAGGATACGGGTCCCCCTGCGAAAGGAGACCCAGCAGCCTCAAAATCCTCTAGTTGGGAGTAGTCACTGCTTGATCGTTTGCCCTTCTGGCGACGGTTGCAGAACCACACTCGGACCACGTCTTTCTCCAGCCCGAGCTGCTGGGCGATGTGGCTGATTTGCTGCAGGGTGGGCTTCGGGCACTGCAGGAACATGCTCTCCAGGTTGCCTCTCACTCGGTTCTCGATACTCGTCTGCTTTCTCTTCCGGGCCTGCACAAGGGTCTCTGCCTTGCATATCTCTTGCAGATTCTCGTTGTTGTCAGCTTCCTCCACCCACTTCTGCAGCAGGGGCCGCAGCTTACACATGTTCTTGAAACTGAGCTGCAAAGCCTCAAAACGGCAGATAGTCGTTTGGCTGAACACCTTTCCAAAGAGAACCCCCAGGGTGAGCCCCACATCGGCCTGGTATATCCTAGGGTGATCCTCTTCTGCTTTAGGAGCTTGGCAAATTGTTCAAGGTCTTTCTGAAGAGCTTTGATGTCCTGGGACTCCTCAGGGTTCGGCTCCAGCTTCTCCTCCTCCAGCTTCGCGGCGCCTGCGGGGGCGGTGCAGGGGTCCGGGGAGACCCCCTCGGAGTTGCTCTCCACCCCGGCACCACGCCTCGCTCTCGGGTTGAGGGGTCTCCAGGCCGCCTGGGGGCACCGGCCCCACTCCAATCTGTGGCGCACAGTAGGCTATCCCTCCGCACAAGTCATAGGGCGGGGGGCACGGAGGAAGCCCCCACACCTCCGCGCTGGGCACAACCCCCGGCCCGATCCCCGACCCACCGGGAGGCCCTTGGAAGCTCATCCAGGTCCGAGGATCAACCCAGCCCGGCTCTGACCCTCCCGGCCCATCGCCTACACCGGCCGGCGGGGGCGAGAAGGCGAAGTCAGAAGCGAGGTGTCCCGCCATGGGGAAGGAAGGCACCCCGAGCCGGGGGCCTAGGAAAACGAGGGATCTCCTAGAGACTGCTCAACACTCTTCCCAAACATTTTAAATTCACATTTTATTCTTGAATTCTAATATTTTTTATCCTGGGCAGAGGACATATTTTATATAATAGCTGATTCATTGAAGTGGTTGAACGCTCTTTGGTGATGTATACGTAGTCATTTTTTAAAAAAATATGCACTTGAAAAGAATGTATATTTTCTATCTGATGCAAAGATCTATTCATATCTATTGGCTTAAGCCTTTTAATTTTGTTGTTCAACTCTTGAAAATTCTTATTAGTCATTTTAAGTTTGAGCTCTCCATTTAAAATCTCCCACTGAGATTATCAGTACATTCATGTCTCCTAGCAATTTAGTAAATGTTGCTTTATAAATTTTGGAGCTATGTTTTTAACTACACATTGGCTTCCCTGATGGCTCAGATGATAAGGAATCCTCCTGCAATGCAGGAGACACAGCTTTTATCCCTGGGTCAGGAAGATCCCTTGGAGGAACGCGTGGCAATCCACTCTAGTATTCTTGCCTAGAGAATTTCATGGACAGAAGAGGCTGGTGGGCTACAATCCAGGGGGTCGCAAAGAGTCGGACACGACTGAAGTGATTAACACTTTCACTACATGTTGAAGGTTGTTATATTTTCTTGGTAGATCATTCTTATTATTCAATATCTCTTTTTATCTTATTAATGTCTTTGCCTTAAATTCTCTTTTGGCTCATTTTACTTTTGCTATTAAATGTTTTTCTATTTGTCTGATTTAGCATATATCATTTTTCTCTCCCTTTATTTTTTGTTTTTCTGTGCAGTTATTTTACTTGTGTCTTGTATAAACATCCAGAGGCTGTATTTTTATACATTCTGATTATCATTTTATAGGTGAATGTAATTTTTTTATATTTATCATGATTACTCATCTATTCAGACATATTTCTACACACTAGTTATATTTTTTAAATTGCATTTTTCTTTGCTTTCTCCTTTTCTGCTGTCTAATGGGTTAAACAAACTTTTCCATGTGCCCCATAATTTTCTCTGCCAGCTTGGAAATTGCAGATTATTTTTCTGTTCTTGAGTGGATTTACTTATTTATTTCTATTTCTATCCTCCCGCTGAGCATAGTTCCAATTTTGGCAGACCTTGTGTGCATGCTAAGTTGCTTCAGTTGTGGCCGACTCTTTGTGACACTATGGACTGTAGTCTGCCAGGCTCCTATGTTCATGGGATTCTCTAGGCAAGAATAGTGAAGTGGGTTGTCATGCCCTCTGCCAGGGGATCTCTCCAACCCAGGGATCGAACCTGTGTCTCTTATGTCTCCTGCATCGGCAAGCTGTTCTTTACCACTGGTGCCACCTTGGCAAACTTTACTCTTTAGTAAATACAACTCCTCTGCTTCCTCAGTGCTCCCATTTTGTTACTTTTTTTTTTTTGTTATATCTAAACTTTTAGTGTATTTCTTTTTTTTTTTTAGGTTTTTTTTTTGTTTGTTTTGTTTTTTATTTTTATTAGTTGGAGGTAGTGTATTTCTTAATAGAGCAAAAAATATATTTGTGTGTTAATTTATACTGTTATTCATATTTACTGGCATATTTTTAGCTATTTCTGTTCTTGTTACATCTCATATTCCCTCTAAGTTCATTTCTCTTCTAGTGGAATGAAGCATGTACTTTAATAGCTTTTTTGGTGAAAATTTTGGTCAGGATCAAATGATTCTTAACCATATCTGACCCAGATACATCTTTTTGTAATTAGTATTTTGTAGTGCCTTCTTTACTTCATGAAATAAAATACATAGATAATATAACAACAATATATAAACATTTTTAAGCAATCAATATAATGTCACAACTGCTTAGTGAAAGGAAAGTAAATTATAAAAAATAATGGTGCTTCCTTGGAGGTCTAATGGTTAAGAATCTGCCTGCCAATGCAGGGGACACGAGTTTAATCCCTGGTCTGGGAAGATACCACAGGGTGCGGAGCAGCAAAGCCCGTGTGCCACAACTCCCGAGCCAGTGCCCCGGGGCAGAGGAGACACAGCTACTGAGCCCGCATGCCACGACTCTTGGATAACGGGTGCCCAGAGCCCGTGCTCAGCAAAAAAGGAGCCACTCCAGTGCGAAGTCCTAGAATCGCAAGGAAAAGTAGCACCGGTTCTCCACAACCAGCGTAACCGTGTGCACGGCAACGAACACCCAGTACAGCAAAAATAAATAAATTTTTTAAAAGTACTATTTTTTTTATGTAAATAAAAGTTTTAATACAACCACTAGAAGGCATGATGAAGTAATCACATGCTTACATACACTTATCATGTTTAAGTTTGGATTTAAGGGAAGGAAAGCAATATCTAACTCAATATTATCAGTATTTTTATTTCACATTTTAATTTTACATTTTCTCATGTGTTATCTACTGCTTATTTTATATTTTACTTCATATTTGACATTTAAATAAAGAGGCTAAGTATGTGTGCCCATCCACATATGCACATCTGTACATAGAATCATGTGACTATAATAGCTACAGGGTACAGATGTGTTGTTTATTGGGACTCAAATTTCTTCAGTGGCTTTGCTATTGGTGACATAGTTTTCCAAAATAGTGAAAAATCTTTAGTACAAAGTTTTAAATGACACAAATTACAATGGTCCCTTTCTGAATTTGTATCATAGTTGTTTTTTCTGGGTAATTCAACATATATTATTTTTATGATGCTTCTGAATTTGTGGTGCTGGAGAAGACTCTTGAGAGTCCCTTGGACGGTAAGGAGATCAAACCAGTGAGTCCTTAAGGAAATCAACCCTGAATATTCATTGGAAGGAATGTTGCTGAAGCTGAAGTTCTGATTCTTTGGCCACCTAATTCAAAGAGATGACTCACTGGAAAAAACCCTGATGCTGGGAAAGATTGAAAGCAAAAGGTGAAGGGGTAGATAGAGGATGAGATGGTTAGATAGCATCACTAACTCAATGAACATGAATTTGAGCAAACCCCAGGAGACAGTAGAGGACAGAATAGCCTGGCATGCTGCAGTCCTTGGGGTCACAAAGAGTCAGATATGACTTATCTTATGAACAATTTTTGTGTTCCTATGTAAAAATGGAGATAGATCTTAGGTTCAGAGGATTGTAGAGAGGATTTTCACCTATATGTATATATGGTAGAACATTAGAGAGTCATTTAGGACAGAACAGTGTTTTGTTGAATGGGACTTCCTCAGCATGTAGCTGACCATCCAGCATTCTTGGCCCTCCTGTCCTCTAATGGCCAATAGTATCTTCCCAATTACTGTGATAACTCAAATTGCCTCCTCACATTTCTCACATACACCATAAGGGCAGTACTGCCTCATTTGAGGCCAAATCAACTAGTTAATCTCCTGGATAGTGATTCTTCACGTTGGGTCCGCAGAAGTTCATGTGATTTCAGGAGATCCATGGACTCCGAAAAAAGATACATAGACTTTCACACTTGATAGGACATACTTTGTTGCTTTGTCAAAGACCACCATTAACGCTCTGTTCAAGCCGAGCAACAATAACTTTCACATTGGTCTATAATGTGAGAACTTATAGACCACATCTGTTTATCACTGTATAACCTATAAAACTTATATCTCTCTGCATATAATTTATATTCATTTGCTTGTTATATAGAACATTAAGAAAAGCATATAATGGTAGGGCAAATTTACTTCCTTCTTTCAATATGTTGATAACTATTTTTCAACATAATTGATGTACTTTGTTTTATGTGTTTAATTTTGTGTATTTTAAAACATTATTTTTAGAAGTGAGTGCCATATCTTCACTAAATTAATAAAGAGGTTTTTCACCCAAAAAGTGGATAAAATCTCAGACCCAGGGCTTTAACATCTTCGAATTATTTTGCCTACGTTGGCTCCGTGGTTGGAGTTCAGAATCAAGACCTCAGTGAGGGAGTGTCCAAGAAGGAGTCAAAAGTCATCATAACTTAGAAATATAGTTAGACTGTACAAGACAGGAATATAAGAAGGTACTGATAAGGCAATAGTCTCTTTGACCCAGTTTCTCTTCCATCAAGCTAGACCTAGGGTTCTCAAATTTTGATGTGCCTAAGAATTCTGATGAGTAAGTTCAGAAACACTGAGTTAGTTGAATCAGAATCACTAGGGGTTGAAGTATCATATTGGTGATATGGGTGATTCATAGACCAAACTCTGAGCAACCTGGGCTACACATGGACATCCTACACAATATTTTAAAGGGACCAGTCAGAACCTGATTTACATTGCATTTCCCCACTCCATTGCCCTGAAAAGTCCTCCTCTTATTTCATCCCCTTGATGTACTTTTATTTACCTGTTAAGCCTACTGCACAGGGAGACCCTATCTTTATTCCTTTCCGAAGTTCTCCCACCCCTCACATATTCCTTTATGCATTTCTCATGCAAGAGGGGTTTTTATATTAAATTATTTATTTGAACACCTGTGTCACTAGGCTAAGATCCTTGAGGGCAGGAAAATATTTCTATCCATCATGGGTTTTTTCCTTCTCATATCTTAGATATTTGTTAACTTGAAAATGAAGAAATTCTCTTTTCATTGAAAATTCTCATAGATTTCATTCTAAAATCAATGTCATACTTTCAGACTTCTCTATCTATATGAAAGTTTTATTCATTTTGGGGCACTTTGTGCTCCAGGAAAACTGGTGGAAGAAGTCTTTAGATAGTTAGATATTTTCAGGAACTGATTTCATGATCCCAATTCTTGCATCTCCTCATATCTAGAAAAGCACTAAATCTCTTCATGGTGACATCAGCTCTTTGAGACTAGCAGAGAACCTTTGTAAGATAAAGGCTTAATTATGTGGACTCCTCCTTCACCAAAATCACATATATTGCTCTCCCACCGCCTCCTAGGAGCCAGCTTCTCAGAACTATCTGAGGTACCGCCTCCAGGGCTGTGGTCCTCGTTTTGCCCCAAATAAAACTTCCCTTGCAAAAAAAAGTTTTATTCATTTCATCTTTTCCTTTCTTCGATCAAGTTTCTTGGGAATATGTACATATACATTCACCAACGTGTATTAAAAATACCACATATTAGTTATTGTGGTGGAGATAGTTGCCTTCCTAAAGTGAGAATGCCCCTTCTTACAAGCAAGCCGCCAAAACAAAGCAAAAACTCATATTTCCCAGTCTTCCTTGCAGAAGAGGACAATCCTGTTCCCAATGCTGAGATGGGAACAGAAATTATTGAGCAAGACCTCCAGGAAAACCCTTAGAAGGAGGACAGGTTTAGCTGGTTTGAACATTTTTGCCCTTTTCCTTTGGACCTTCAGCTTTCTTCCATCAGGAACATGGACACACTGTTGGGAAGTGAGTGGCCATCATGGGAGCCCAAAGTGATGAACAGAGTAGCAGGGCTGGGTGAAGGATACAGGAACTTGGACACTGATTACATCCTGGAACTGCTGACCAGCCCTAGAATTTTCACTTCTCGATTTCTTACAGCTAGAGAAAAATAAAACCCCAGTTTATTCAAGTTACTCTTCCCCTTCTCTCTTGTTTCCCCGCCTCTTCCTACCTTCCTTTATTTGGGTTTCTGCAGTAGAATGCAAACATTTGGCTGATGGTTACCTAGCCTCATCAGTGAGTAAGGGTACATTCCTATGAACCTATGTTAGTGCAGCAGGAAACTGAAAGAACTTGTTATTACTTGGTTGTTTATTTGACCTCTATAGAGATCAGATATACATTCTATCTGCTTTCTCCATGACTAAGTTATAAAGTGGCATTTTTTTCAGGGTTGGGTCTTTGTTGACATGTGCAGGCTTTCTACAGAGGCTGAGAGTAGGGGCTACTCTCCAGCTGTGGTGCATGGGCTTCTCATTGTAGTGGCTTCTCTTGTTGTGGCACCCAGCCTATAGGACACAGGCTCAGTAGTTCTGGCCCTTGGGCTTAGTTGCCCCATGGCATGTGGCATCTTCCGGGACCAGGGATCTAACCCATATCCTCTGGATTGGCATGCAGATTCTTAACCACTGGACTACCACGGAAGTCCTAAAGTGGCATTTATAAAATCAATGTCATATTTATAAAGTCATATATGGTGTGTGTATATGCAGTAAGTATATATGCATACAAATACATAGCTATTTAGAAAGATGTTTACCAATAATTGACCATGGTGGGATTTTAGATTATTTTTATTTCATTTCTTATAATTTTATATTTTTCTTGAATCTCTTACTTGACTGGGATGTATGAACTTTTAATACCAAAAATAATAACAACTTTTAAAAAGTTAAGTGTAAGCAACCTAGATGCCCATCAGCAGACGAATGGAAAAGAAAGCTGTGGTACATATACATGATGGAATATTACTCAGCCATTAAAAAGAATTCATTTGAATCCATTCTAATAAGATGCATGAAACTGGAGCCCATTATACAGAGTGAAGTAAGCCAGAAAGAAAAACACCAATACAGTATACTAATACATATATATGGAATTTAGAAAGATGGTAACGATAACCCTATATGCAAGACAGAGAAAGAGACATAGATGTATAGAACAGACTTTTGGACTCTGTGGGAGAAGGCGAGGGTGGGATAATCTGAGAGAATAGCATTGAAACATACATATTATCAAGTGTGAAACAGATCGCCAGTTCAGGTTGGATACATGAGACAAGTCTCAGGGCTGGTGCACTGGGATGACCCAGAGGGATGGGATGGGAAGGGAGATGGGAGGGGGGTTCAGGATGGGGAACACATGTAAATCCATGGCTGATTCATGTCAATGTATGGCAAAAACCACTACAATAGTGTAAAGTAATTAGCCTCCAACTAATAAAAATAATTGGGAAAAAAATAAGTAAAAAATAAAAAAATAAAATAAAATAAATGGGAAAACAAAAAAAAGGTTAAATGTAATATTAAGAATATTCTTACTATTAAAAACAAAACATCTTTCCTAAGAATATTAATTAATTAAACAACAGCTGTAGGGATGAAGCAAAGGACAAGATTTTAAGTCATTAGAAGGGATTTGGGCTCTTGTACTATTCCCCCTGGGAACCCTGAGCTGCCACTGAAGGTCTGACTGGACCACTGTGATGGAGAGGCCACGTACAGTCCATGCCCTACTCGGCCCAGGCTTCTGGCCATTGTCACCAAGGCACCAGGCAGTGATGGAAGCCATCTTGGACCCTATCAACTCCACATGGAAAAGAAGAATCACCCGGCTGATTCCTGACCTACAACATCGTGGTAGATAATAAAATGATTTTTGTTAGAGAAAAAGAGAAGATCTTGAGTTCTCACTATTCTCTTCTCTTGGGAGAGTGGTCTTACCTACCCTGGAATCCACTTTGAAGGCTGGAGACTTACTGTCTAAGGGTGACTCTCTTCCACAGTTTCCTGGCCCTGCCTGGGACTGAGGGCGTTGTGCCAAGGTTACTTTTTATCCTGTCCCACCTGTTTTACAAGCAGCCGTCTTAAAATCTTTCTATAGTTAAACACAGGAAGCTACAAAGTGATCAGTTTGTTTAAGAAGCAGAATGGGTATATTGGATAAAGGATTTTAAAGTAGTTCTTTTTTTTAGTTTATTTTAAAATTTTTCATTGTTTATTTTTTGACTGTGCTGCATGGCATGTGCAATTTTAATTCCCCAACCAGGGATTGAACCTGTGCACCCTGCAGTGGAAACAAAGAATCCTAACCTCTGGACCACCAGGGAATTCACTAGAGTAGTTCTAAAGAGAATATGTACTAACATATACAATCATCACTGTGAAAATCTCCAGGGCTACAGTGTTGCAGCTTTTTAGGATTTTATGTAAACAGAACCTCCTGCAGTTACATAGCAACAATGGTTTGGGAGGTACTCTGGGAAAACACAATGAAACATAAGGGATACAGTTGTATGAGGCAGGGTTCTCCAGAGAAACAGACCAACAGGATATATGTGGATGTATAGATATAAGAGGAGATTTATTATAGGAGTTGGCTCCCATGGTTAGAGAGGCCGAGAAGTTCCATGATCTGTGTCTGCAAGCTGAAGAACTGAAAGCCTGGGTGAAATTCAGACCTGGTCTGAAGGTCTGAGAACCAGGGGAACTGATGGTGCAGCTCTTGGTCTGAATCAAAAAGTTCCAGAACCAGGGGCACCGGGTGTGTTAGGACAGGAGAAAACAGACGTGCCAGCTTTAGCCAAGAGAGAACAAATTTGCCTTCAGGTGGCACAGTGGTAAAGAATCTGCCTGCCAATTGCAAGAGACACAAGAGACTCAGGCTGGATCCCTGGCCCACCCCGGAGTAGGAAATGGCAAACTACTCCATTATTCTTGCCTTTAAAATCCCACGGACAGAGGCGCCAGGGGGGCTACAGTCCATGGCGTTGCAGAGTCTGACATGACTGAACGGCTTTCATCATTTCATCATCCACTCACATGGGTGAGAGTGATCTTCCTTACTCAGTCTACTGATTCAAATGATATCTGTGGTGACCCAAGGACGAAAGAGCAGATAAAACCAAGGAGGGGCTTGGAATGCAGGAACAGAAAAACCAGACCCTTATTGACCTTCCCTCCCATCCCCAATGATGTAACTATTAACGAATTTCAGGTCCTTCTGACCAGTATAAACCTCCCCGCCCTTTCCCCATATAGGGAGAAGGTATTTATCTTACTCTTCACCCCCTACCCAATATACCTACCTCATTCAATCAGCAAATGACCCGTAAGACCCCTTTCCCACTCCTTACACCCAGGGTATAAAAATGAATCAAGAACCCCTGTTCACTGTCGGCTCTCCCTGACTGTCAGGAAGCCTGCCCGCTGTGCTGGCAGTGACTCTCCCCTCCCCACTCTAATAAACTTTATTCTTCTTTCATTTTGCCTCGTGTCTGGAAATTCTTTTCCAACCCATCCCTGGACCACAACGATAATGTCTTCCAGAGACACCTTCACAGACACACCCAGAAATAATGGGGATTTTTTTGCTTTGTTTGCTTTAGTAACATTAGCCATCACAACATTTCCTCCAAGGACTTATAATCTGGCTTGAGAGGGCAAATATATTCAGACAGCAAGATAACCAGTAAGATTTCTGTCTTATATGCATGTCTTATGTACAACACATGTATAATAAGTGCCAGAGAATTTCAAAGATAGAAGACAGTCAAGTAGGCCAGCATGATCTAGAAAGCACCTGGAAAGAGCATTATCCTGTTGATCCTTGAAGGTAGGCAGGAAATCTTACAGGCACACATTAGGGGAAAAGAACACCTTCCCTGTTGCAAAGGAGTTAATTTTTTATTTTCTTTATTTTTATTAGTCGGAGGCTAATTACTTTACAATATTGTAGTGGTTTCTGCCATACATTGACATGAATCAGCTGTGGATTTACATGTGTTCCCCATCCTGAACCCTCCTCCCACCTCCCTCCCCATCCCATCCCTCTGGGTCATCCCAGTGCACCAGCCCCGAGCACTTGTCTCATGTATCCAACCTGGACTGGCGATTCGGTTTCACACTTGATAATATATATGTTTCAGTGCTATTCTCTCAGATCATCCCACCCTCGCCTTCTCCCACAGAGTCCAAAAAGTCTGTTCTATACATCTGTGTCTCTTTTTCTGTCTTGCATATAGGGTTATCGTTACCATCTTTCTAAATTCCATATATATGTATTAGTATACTGTATTGGTGTTTTTCTTTCTGGCTTACTTCACTCTGTATAATGGGCTAAAGGAGCTCATTGAACTAGAAATTCTTTACTTAATAAAAGTTAAGTAAAATTTTTTTACACTTAAAATTTTTCCTACCCTATAATTTATATAATGTTTCTCTTAGCAGTGAAATTCACATTCCATGAAGTGTTATATATGAAGCACTGTAGTTAGTTTCTCAAGAGAGGATGCAGGTCTATGTAGTTTAGATAAGGCTCAAGTATGTAGTATGAAAAATAAATCCTTAAATCAGGTTGATCTAGAATCTGTTGTAAAATATTACATTTAAAACAAAACAAGAGAAATCTGAGACCTTTAAAGGTTTTTATTTTCTAAATGCTTACTCAAATCTTTCCTTCATATGTTAGTATTATTTACTTATAATGTTAAAAATTAGATGAATCCAACTCAGGGAACAAGAAGTCAGGTTCTCAGTTTTTTCTTGGCTTAAGTACCTTTTTCATCTCCTGGCACAAGCTGTTCACACACGATAGTCTCAGTACTTAATTGCTGAATTACTACATGAATAAAGAACAAGGAAGATTCAGAGGGGAAAAAAATTAGCAAAACCTGGTTAACACATTCCAGTAAATATTTTGGCTGTTGAAATTGAAACCAAAGCATCTTGTTTAAGAATAGTTGGCTTAAAATTACATACAAAAAAAATCAAGTTGCTTGATTTAAATGTACCTTGCTCTTCTCATTAATGTACATATTCATTGTTTTCTCTAGTTATGTTGCAACTGCTTTCACATTTAAACCTTCAATATTTTATTGTGATTCATTGTATATGTGTGTGTGTGTGTGTGTTTGTGTGTGTATGTGTGTGTGTGTGTGTGTGCTCAGTTTCTTGGTTGTGTCTGACTCTTTGGACTGTAGCCAGCCAGGCTCCTCTGTCCATGGAATTTTCCAGGCAAGAATACTGGAGCAGGTTGCCATTTCTTACTCCAGGGGATCTTCCCGACCCAGGGATGGAACCAACATCTCTTGTGCCTCCTGCATTGGCAGGCGGATTCTTTACCACTGAGTCACCTGGGAAACCCATTTGCACTTTTTAAAAACAAAAGAGGGACGAAGGTCAACATATAAAGTTGGTTGTGATGCTCACTAAGCTCACTAAGCTTTTTTTTCCGCTTGCATGAGCTTCTTAAGTTTTTTGCAATAAGCACATGCTCCTTTTGTAAAGAGAAAAAAAAAAAAAAGATTCCTAAACGTTTATTTGAAAATACAGTAGGTTTGAAAGGATATAAAAGGGTTCAGGATTTTAACCAGTCACTCTATGATTTTATGGTATGGGGTGATTGTAGATCAATTATTTCCTACCTATTTTCCACTCTCACTGCACTTTAGCATGTGCCATTCAGTAGTTTGACGAGGTTGGAGGTAAGAGGCTCCCCTGGCCTGCTGGGTACAGATTCTAGCAGGTAGTTACTGTATTTAAAACTCTTTGAAGAAGAAAGGTATTATTTAGGTATTAAGCATTATTATGAACATCCTGTCTTTTAAAAGCTCAAAGGGAAAGACAAAAGGACCTGTCCTTATTAGTATTTCCAATTAAACTGGGAAGGATAAATTATTTCCAAACCATCTAATCTTTCCTACGAGTCCCCACTACCCCCGCTGCTACATTTCAGTCAAATCTACACGTGGGGAGAGACAGGAATCTAACCTCTAATTTTCCTCTTAGCTCTAATAAACACAGTTTATTACAGGGTTTCCCTGCATGTTTGTTTGTATCTTCGAGGAGTTAGGTTGCTTCTGCTAATGAGGTTTAACAATATTCTCATAAGTGGTACTACTTGCCCCTCTCCCCCAAGTTGAATGAATAATACAAGAACATGTGGCTGTTTAATTTGGGGTCTCATAAAGCATTGTGCAGGTCCTTTAACTGCAATACGGTGATATAAGTTTGTCTGGGTATTCCTAAAAGAGTCATACACTTCTAGAGATTAGTTACTGGGAAGTTTTTACCCTTTTCAGGGAATTAACAACAGCTTTCAGCTCAGTTCAGTCGCTCAGTTGTGTCTGACTCTTTGAGACCCCATGGACTGCAGCACGCCAGGCCTTCCTGTCCATCACCAACTCCCGGAGCTTACTCAAACTCATGTCCACTGAGTTGGTGATGCCATCCAACCATCTCATCCTCTGTCGACCCTTCTCCTCCTGCCCCCAATCCCTCCCAGCATCAGGGTCTTTTCAAATGACTCAGCTCTTCGCATCAGGTGACCAAAGTACTGGGGTTTCAGCTTCAGCATCAGTCCTTCCAATGAATATTCAGGACTGATTTCCTTTAGGATGGACTGGTTGGACCTCCTCACAGTCCAAGGGACTCTCAAGAGTCTTTTTCAACACTACAGTTCAAAAGTATCAGTTCTTTAGCACTTAGCTTTCTTTATAGTCCAACTCTCACATCCATACATGACTACTGGAAAACCATAGCTTTGACTAGATGGACCTTTGTTGGCAAAGTAATGTCTCTGCTTTTTAATACGCTGTTTGCCTTGGTCATAACTTCCAAGGAGAAAGCGTCTTTCAATTTCATGGCTGCAATCATCATCTGTAGTGATTTTGGAACCCCCCAAAATAAAGTCTATCACTGTTTCCATTGTTTCCCCATCTATTTGCCATGAAGTGATGGGACCAGATGCCATGATCTTAGTTTTCTGAATATTGAGTTTTAAGCCAACTTTTCACCCTCCTTTTTTTTTTTTTTTTGATGTAAAGTATTATTTTTATCTTTAATTGTAGTGTCTTACAAGATAATTGATTTCCCTTAGTTAAAATCCAGAAAATCCACTGAGATTTCATTGGTTTCTAGAATACTTGTCACAAATCACTTCGGGGAACCAATCTATTTACCTAAATTCAGGAAAAATAGTCAATCTGCACATACTCTTTTTTCAACAATAAAACTATCTTTGCTCTTTTAGGAGAAGCTTAAATACAGAGAAGGGATTTACTTGATGAAAGTAAATGGAGTATTTTAACCTGTAGTTTTTCTTGCCTGACTTGGAGAAAATTGAGGGCAAACGGATGCTCCTGTTTATTTGAACAGCTAGAACTGCACTGGTTTTCTTTTTTTTTTTTTTCTTTATTTATTTTTTCAGTGGGTTTTGTCATACATTGACATGAATCAGCAATAGATTTACACGTATTCCCCATCCCGATCCCCCCTCCCACCTCCCTCTCCACCCGATCTCTCTGGGTCTTCCCAGTGCACCAGGCTCGAGCACTTGTCTCATGCATCCCACCTGGGCTGGTGACCTGTTTCACCATAGATAATATACATGCTGTTCTTTCCCAACATCCCACCCTCACCTTCTCCCACAGAGTTCAAAAGTCTGTTCTGTACTTCTGTGTCTCTTTTTCTGTTTTGCACATAGGGTTGTCGTTACCATCTTTCTAAATTCCATATATATGTGTTAGTATGCTGTAATGTTCTTTATCTTTCTGGCTTACTTCACTCTGTATAATGTCACCCTCCTCTTTCACTTTCATCAAGAGGCTCTTTAGTTCTTCTTCACTTTCTGCCATAACGGTTGTGTCATCTGCAAATCTGAGGTTATTGATATTTCTCCTGGCAATCTTGATTCCAGCTTGTGCTTCATCCAGTCCAGCATTTCTCATGATGTACTCTGCATAGAAGTTAAATAAGCAGGGTGACGATATACAGCCCTGATGTACTCCTTTCCCGATTTGGAACCAGTCTGTTGTTTCATGTCCAGTTCTAACTGTTGTTTCTTGACCTGCATACAGGTTTCTCAGGAGGCAGGTCAGGTGGTCTGGTATTCCCATCTCTTGAAGAATTTTCCATAGTTTGTTGTGATCCATGCAGTCAAAGGCTTTGGCATAGTCAATAAAGCAGAAGTATATGTTTTTCTGGAACTCTCTTGCTTTTTTGATGATCCAGCAGATGTTGGCAATTT